>NW_024432852.1:0-2493 GCF_017639785.1 Mesocricetus auratus
CATAGAATGTTTATCACTGGTGCCTGATCCTGTCTTCGATCCTATGATTCCCTCTTCCCCCTATTCTACCCCCACCCCCTCAACTTCCTGTTCACCCATGACAAACTCTCTTCATCTTCATCCCCTCTCTTCTTCCCAGGTCCCATTCCCCCAACCCCTCGCCGTGTTCCCCATCCATTCAGAGGTTCTTGTCTCAATCCTCTTCTCTTGGGTACTATGCATATATGCATATCTTTTAGGTTCTTTCCTGTTTCTCAGACTCTCTATCAGTGGAAGTGCAGACTGGCACTATCCCGATCCATGTCTAAAATCCATATATGAGTGAGTACATACCATGTTTGTCTTTTTGCGACTGGGTTACCTCACTCAGGATGGTTTCTTCCAGTGGTATCCATTTCCCTGCGAATTTCAAGATTCTATTGTTTTTTTCTGCTGAGTAATACTGTGATTATTATTTAGAGATATACACACACACTATCATTAATATTTAGAGATAGACACACACTCTGTGATTAATACTTAGAGATAAACACACTATGATTAATATTTATAGATAAACTCACACTCCATTATTAATATGTAGAAGATAAACAAACACTCTATGATTAATATATAGAAGATAAACACTCACTCTATAGGTAATATTAGAAAAAACATTCTATGATTAATATATAGAGATAAACACACATGGTGTGATTAATATCTAGAGATAAATTTAACGCTATGATCAAAATTTAGAGATAAACACAAACTCTATGATTAATATGTAGAAATAGACACACACTCTATGAGTAATATTAGACTTAACACACTTTGATTAATATTTGGAGATAAATTCATACTCTATGAGTAGGATTTACAGAAAAACACACACAGTATGATTAATATTTAGAGATAAATACACACACAGTGATTAATATTTAGAGATAAACACACAAACTATGATTAATATTTAGAGATAAATACACTGTATAATTAATATTTAGAGAAAAACACACACTCTGTTATAAATATTTAGAGACAAAACACTCTATGATTAATATTTAGAGATAAACACAGACACTATTATTAATATTTAGAGATAAACACACAGTCTATGATTAATATTTAGAGATACACATTCAATAATTACTAATTAGAGATAAAGAAACACTCTGTGATTAATATTTAGATATAAAAGCTCTATAATTAATAATTAGAAATAAACACACACACTGTGTTTAATTTTCTGAGATAACCAAACACACTATTAATAATATTTAGAAATGAAAACACACTCTATGATTCATATTTAGAGATAAACACTAAATCTTTGATTAATATTTAGAGGTAAACACACACTCTATTATTAATATTTAGAGATAAACATAAAGTCTATGACTAATATTTAGAGATAGACACACACATTATGATTAATATTTAGAGATAAATACACTCTATGATTAATATTTAGAGATACACAGACTTTGTGATTAATATTTAAGGATAAACACACACTCTATGATTAATATTTTGAGATAAACAAACTCTCACGATTAATATTTACAGATAAACACACACTCTATCATTAACACTTAGAGAAAAACACACACTCTAGGATTAATATGTAGAGATAAATACACCGTTTGATTAATATTTAGAGATAAACACACACTCTATATTTAATATTTAGAGGTAAAAACTCTATGAATAATAGAGATAAACACACACTCTGTGAATAATATTTAGAGAAAAAACACACTCTATGATTAATATTTGGAGATACACACACTATGTGATTAATATTTAGAGGAAAACACACACTATGTGATAAATATTTAGAGATAAACACTCTATGATTAATTTAATTAAATAAATATAATTATTTATAAGAGAGGGCGTGTTTATCTCTAAATATTAATCATAGAGTGTTTTATCTCTAAATATTTATAACAGGGTGTGTGTTTATCTCTACATATCAATTATTGAGTGTATTTATCTCTGAATATAAATTATAGAGTGTGTGTTTATCTCTAAATATTAATCATACAGTGTATGTTTATCTCTAAATACTAATCGTATAATATGTGTTTAATAATCACAGAGTGTGTATATGTCTAAATATTAATCAAAGTGTGTCTTTATCTCAAATATTAATCATAGAGAGTTTACCTCTAATATTAGTCATACAGTTTATGTCTATATTCTACATATTTATCATAGAGGTTGTGTTTATCTGTAATATTAATCACAGTGTGTGGGCTTATCTCTGAATATTAATCATAGGGTGTGTGTTTGTCTCTAAACATTAATAATTGTGTGTGTTAATTTCAAAATAATAATGAGAGATTGAGTGTTTATCGCTAAATAGTAATCATAGAGTTTGTGTTTCTCTCTAAATATTAATCATTGAGTGTGTGTTCATCTATAAATATTAATAGTAGTGTGTGTGGTTACCTCTAAATATTAATCAGAGTGTGTTTTTCTCTAATAATTAATTACAGAGTGTGTGTT
>NW_024432853.1:0-49623 GCF_017639785.1 Mesocricetus auratus
CTGATGTATGTATGTATGTATGTATGTATGTATGTATGTATGTATGTATCTTATTTCCTCATACTAGGTCCAAAGTTAAAAATGTATCTAAGTTGAGAAGTGATGGCACATACCTTTAGTCCCAGCACTTGAAATACAGAGGCAAGCAGATCTTTTTGAGTTTCAGGACAGGCTCCAAAGTTATAGAGAAACCCTGTCTCAAAAAACAAAACAAAAAACAAAAAATAAACAAACAAATGTAGGCATATATGTCTTACAATGCATTACCATTTTCTTTTCCAGAATGTTTGCGTTCATTTAAAATGAAACTAATGAGCCAGGCATGGTAGCACACACCTTTAATCCCAATACTCAGGAAGCAGAGGTGGATGGATCCTGGTAAGCTTGAGCCCAGTCCAGTTTACATATAAGTTCCAGGGCATCCAGAACTACATACTGACACTGTCTCAAAGGAAGAAAAAAACTCAAATCCCACCAACAAATGCCTTGTCTAAAAATTTAACCATAACTGCTTGAACTTGACCTATGTTATCTAATAAAAATAGAGGATGGCTGACGGCTGACAGAATGCATGCTTTCTCTCTCTCTCTCTCTCTCTCTCTCTCTCTCTCTCTCTGTGTGTGTGTGTGTGGGGGTAATGGGTTCAATACCTAGGTGTGCCCCCCCTTAGTGTGAATTCCTGAATTTATGTTCTATAATTTTTCTGCTAACACTTTATTTTAAAAAAGCATTTTCTATTCAAGTCTCTGTGTGTGATGTTCAGCTAAGAATAGGCTGTCACGAAATAGATATGATATGGATTCTCTCTACTTAAAACCTAGACAGATCCATGTCAGAAAAATCCCTTGACTTCAGTAGTGCTTTTTTGGTACTGAAGCCTGAGTCAAACCTTGAAATAAGATATGTCTTTGCAGGGCTGAGATGGCTCAGTAGACTAAAGAGCACATGCTGCTCTTGCAGAAGACTGGAGTTCAGTTCTCAGTACATGGTGGCATACAATGGTCCATAACTCCAATTCTAGTAGGCCCAGCATCCTCTGCTGCCCTCCTTGTGTACTAGGCATGCACACTTGAAAGGAAAATGCTCATACACATTAGGATTAATATAATAATTTAAAAAGTGCAGTAGTGGTGTGCACCTTTAGTCTCAGTACTTGGGAGGCAGAAGCAGATGGATCTCAGTGAGTTGGAGGCCAGTCTAGTCTATGAAGCGAGTTCTGGACTGTTACACAGAGAAACTCTGTCTACAGAAACAAAACCCAATATAATAAATAAAATAAAATAAAATAAAATAAAGGACCAGGTTCAGTTCCTAGGACCCACACAGTGTGTGGCTCACTACCTACTCGGATACCAGGCACACATGTGGTACACATATACATATGCAGGCAAAATACTCATACATATAAAATAATAAAATCTAAACAATTTTAACAAAAACTTAAAAAGCTCATGTCTTTGTGCTGTCTGTGTGGTTCAGCCATAGACAGCATGTCTAGGAAATATAAGGCACTGGATCTGAGGCCCAGTACTGAAAAATAGGTTTTATCCCAATTATACTTTTAAACAGAAACTTAGTCTGCATCCAGCTTCCTACGACTACTCCAAAGCTGAGTGGTATAACATATCTGTGTACCCAGCAGGAGGATCATTTCAGCCTAGAAGTTAGAGGCCAGCCTGAGCAAGATAAGAAGGAGATCCCAAACCCAAAAAGATAAGGAGTAGAGGAAAGAGGAAAAAAAACACAACTTGTCTCAGTACAGATGAGCAGAACATTCTCTTGGGTTTAATAATGCTTTTATACTTGTTCACATTACCCACTCTGCCCCTTCCTTGGAGCAGTAACTAGAACTCATTCAAATCATACTTTGCAGCCTTCATAATACTTAGGAATAATACTTAGGTGAAAGTCTTTTCTGGGTCAGGCACCAAAGTACACCATTATGTTGTATTAAACCTCATCAAGGCCAGGAGGTATTGGCTCATGCTTTTAATCCCAGCATTCAGGAGGCAGAGGTAGGCGGTTCTCTGTGAGTTCGAGGGCAGGCTGCACCAACAGCCTCAGAAACAATACAGAGAAACCATGTCTCGTGAAAGCAAAAAAAAAAAACATTATCAATAGCAGTGTTTACCCTCAAGCCTCATGACATAATTTCAATTCCCAGGACCCACATGGTAGACAGAAAGAACTGTTTCACACAAGTAGTCCTCTGACTTCAGCATGGGGCTGTGGCACATCAGTAAACCTGCATACATGTACACTTGCCCACAGTAAATGTATGTAATATAATAGTTTTAAAATAAACTAACAGAAAGTCATAACTTTTATTTTATATATGTAATATTGTATGTATGTACCTGAGTGCACATATGTACACTACATGTATGCAGGGCCTGCAGAGATCAGTAGACTGAGCTACCATGTGGGGGCTGGGTACCAAACTCAGGTCTTCTGCTGAGCCATCTCTCCAGCCCTATGATTTAACCTTTCCTAGGTATAAAATGAATGACTTTTTTAAAGCAAGTGTTGAATATGCTAAGCATATGCTCTACCACTGAGTCATCCCTCAAGTCAAAAATAGTTTATAATTTTAAGTTATGTGCATTTGTGTGCTTGTGTGTGTGTGTTCATATGGATTTGTGCATACATGGGTAGAATCTAAGAGAAGGCTGGATTTACAGGTAGCTGACATGCTTGCTGGGAACTGAACCTGTGTCCTCTACAGGATCAGTATGCACTCTGATTAATGGAGCCACACCTACAGTTCCAAAATATGATTTTTCAGAACAAAATTGTATTTCAATTGCTTCTAGGCAAATTGTATTTTGCTTAGAGAATCTCTTATGCATATGTATACATGAACATGTTCATGCATGTACAGTGTTCATGGGTCAACAGAATCAATGTGTAACCTATTTTATGAGACAGAGCATCCCATTGAATCTGGACCTCACAGGCTACTAAAATTTTATTGCATGTTTTTAATCAAAGTTATAGCATTTAATATAAAATATGTATCTTGGAGCTGGAGAGATTGCTCAGCAATTAAGAACACTTGTTGCTCTTCCAGAAGTCCTTGGTTCAATTCCCAGCCCTCACATGACAACATGCAACTTCTGTAACTCTAGTCCAAGAAGATCTATTGCCATTTTCTGGCCTCTTTGAACACTACACACACAGGTAATACATAGATATTCATGCAGGCTAAACACCTAAACACATAAACTAAAATAAAAAAGATGTGATTTTGTTTTGGACAGAAAACAGCAGTGAAGAGCACTTGCTGTTCTCACAGAGAACCTGGGTTCATTCCCCAGCACCCACACATTTGCCTTTAATCACTAGCCTAGCAAACCCAGTTCTATGGTGTATGGTGCCCTCTTCTGGACTCTGCAGGCTGTAAGTACATATATGTAGACTCTGCAGGCTGTAAGTACATGTATGTAGACAAAACACTGACATATTTTCAAATGTTAAAATATGTATGTATTTTCATAGAAAAATCAAAATGCAGGCAGGCAGTGAGGGCACACACATTTTAATCTCATTCAGAGGCAGAGGCAGGTGGATATCTGTCAGTTTGAGGCCAACCTGATATACAAAGTGTGTTCCAGTACAGCCAGGCTGTTACATAGAGAAATCCTGTTTCAAAAAACAAAACAAAGCAAAACAAACAAGCAAACAAAAAATGGCTAGGGAAATAGCTGCTCTTCCAGAGGTCTTGAGTTCAATTCCCAGCAACCACATGGTGGCTTACAACCATCCATAATGATATCTGGTGTCCTCTTCTGACATGTGTATACATAATAAAAAAGAAAAAATAAATATAACCATATAAAATAGTCTGTTGTCAGCCGGGCGTTGGTGGCGCACGCCTTTAATCCCAGCACTCGGGAGGCAGAGGCAGGCGGATCTCTGTGAGTTCGAGGCCAGCCTGGTCTACAGAGTGAGTTCCAGGACAGCCTCCAAAAACAATACAGAGAAACCCTGTCTCGGAAAAACCAAAAAAAAAATAGTCTGTTGTCAGGCAGTGGTTGTGCATGATGCCTTTAATCCCATTGCTCAGGAGGCAGAGGTCGGTGGATCTCTGTGAGTTAGAGAACAGTCTGGTCTATAGAGCTAGTTTTAGACTGCCTCCAAAACTACAGAGAAACCCTGTCTCAAAAAAAATCCACGTAAGTGTGTGTGTGTGTGTGTGTGTGTGTGTGTGTGTGTGTGTATGATATGTATAGGCATGCATGCCACAGCACAAATACAGAGGTCAGAAAACTCTGTGGAGTCCATCGGCCCCTTCCCCATTTAAATGGCTTCTGAGGATGAAACTAAGTTTAATGTCTACTGCAAGCACCCAGATATCTTGCTAGCCCATAATTTTCTTTTCTTAAGCACTTCTTTGTAATACATTGTTGACACTGTCAAGTAATACATTTAAAAGTTGTCTAAACACAGAAATTTTATGGATGAGTAAAACATGCCTTTGTCAGTCCAAATTATTAAATGACAGTAAGTCATTCCCAACTAGGAATAAAGTTATCGGCTGCTCTGCATTTTCCCTTAGAAAGCAATTGGCAACTTACTTCTCCAGCGTCCAGTGGCAGGTTGTAAGCAATGAATATACTCAAGTCTTCTTTTGAAAGCCTTGAGATCTAGACAAAGAGAGTTAAGTTCTCTACCTGTGCTTGCCAGTCTGAACTTACTAAAGTGAAATTTAGGTCAATAACTGCTACAGGTCTTACACATCAAACCACATGTCGTGCATTGTTTGCTTATGATGACAGTTTTAAGTAAACAGCAAAAACATCACTTTTCTTTAATTCCAATTTATGGAAACCAGTTGGTCTACTTTTAGAAGCTTGAAAAAATGGTAGTGGAAGACCAGTCAGAGCCATAAGCAGCAATTGGAGGAGTTGCGAACAAAAGGACCAAAGCCTGGCTGAATTCCAATTCTGGGGAACCAATTCTACTTGACTGCAATTATCTGATTCAGGCTCTAGTTCTTATTATTAATTGAGGGTTATGTAGTATGGGCTTACTAGACTTCCATGGACAGATAACGGGCTGTGCAAAGATACCCCCTGCCCTCCTCGGAATGGGCTACCAGTGGCCATGCAGGCAACAGCACAGTACCTAACCTTGTGCTGTGACAGGGCATACCTCTGAATGAAGTGGGTGCTATTTCCTACCTTTTTGTTTTCAGAAACCTTTTACTACATTAAACAAAATGGTAGAACACGGGATTTTAAATTTTCTTTAACTTCTCTGTAGTAAGAAGCAAACGTCATCATGGTCATTATAGTTTGTGACAATATAGATGTGAAGATGGCTAGAAAGACTAAGCCTTCTCAACATGAGAACTAAGAGGTAATATATTTGCTAGCTTAATTAATGCATTTCATATTAGATTATTAATAAAATCAAGTTGCATGACATAAGTATAAATTTTTCTACTTGAAAATAATCAAAACATTCATCAGTTTGTGAACAAGTGAACTGTACTTGTACAAGGCTCTTCTGTGACTTAAAACCTACAATGCATAAATCTTCTGGAGAGCTATCCACCTCTAAAATTGTACATCTTTATGCTTTATTTTAAACAATGTGAAAAATCCCTAAGCTCAGAAGCAGCTACATAATATTACTTGACTTTGTTCTTGCTAAGATAAAAAACAACCCACAAGTTTTCAACCTGGAATCCACATGGTGGGAGGAAAGAATCAACTCCTGAAATCTGTCCTCTGCTCTCCACACTTCAACAGTGGTACATGTAACCCCACCCCACCAAACAAATAACAGGTTAAAAACATATAAAAATTCTGAAAGGGTCAGCAAGGTGATGTGATGTCAGAGTACTTGCCATCAAGCCTTAGGACCTGAGTTTGATCACTAAAACCTACATGATCAAAGAAGGACAAACCAACCCAAGTTGCCCTCTGCTTCCCACATGTGTGTAATGTCACACATTCATGCTCACATGATAAAGAAATGTTCAATAACCAAGTTTTTTAAAAAAACATGTCACCTTTTCATCTCTGGGTACATTTAACTCTCCTTTTTTCTATTTCTCTCCCAATTGAGAATTGGGGCTGGTAGACCAGTCATCTATGTGTCCTGATGAAGACTGAGTTGTCCACATAAGATATGCTGTTGCACGTGTACTGACAATCAGTTACACCGCACAACAAAGGTAAAACCATGTTTTTGGATACATTTGCTATTCTCTGCACATCCCCATTAATCCTGTGATAGGATCCTAGATTCTTACAGAACATAGGAATTACTGTTTTCAAAGCATAATTAAGATTGTGTACTGTGAGACATATTCCAACAACTCTTATTCTGGAACTTTATCATCAGGATAAAGATACAAACTTTTAGTGCTTATATTCATGGTGGGGAAGAGCTCAGCAGTAGAGCATTTGACTGAAAATATTCATGTCAGGTATTTATGATGAGAAAAAGTAGGTCTAATGATAAGGAGAGTCGCTACAAGCCACCAAACAACTATAATAGATCAAGATGAAATGCTTATGGAAGTTTTAGTTAAAAAGGCATTTCCCAATGTCAAATGGTACCTGTGGATACAACTTTAAAGATATATCCAAACCAAACACAGTCTTTTACATTGAGATTCAGACAGGTATAGGTAGAATCTTATATTTTAAATAGTTGCTAATTTATGTAAGAAGAAAATTATTTACATTCTGTAAGATACATATTTGCTTGTAGCTAGGGAAATGGCTCAGTCATTAATGTACTTGTCGTGCAATATGATGACCTAAGTTGGGATTCCCCAGGATCCACATAAAAAGTCAGTGATTTCATGTACCCTCATTCAATACCAAAGGACAAATAACATCAAGGAGTCATATCTACCTAAAGTGATACACAAAATGGATGTGTGGTGTGTATAACACACACACACACACACCAAATAAGTCAAGCACTTGTGCTGACAATGCTCCCCAACAAAAATCATAAACTAACAAAACCCCCAGTACCAGGCATACGAAATATCCTTTTACATGGAGGGAGATGTTAGGTAGTGGGATTCTCGAAACAATGCACAATATTGATGTAGCCCTTAGTTTCCTCTTAGGGGATGAAAGTGGGCTCCTAGGACACAAAACTTCGATAATTCAAACTGGATCTGACCTGAATGCCTCTTTCCTGTGTCTAGCCTCCATGGTACCAGAAATTACTATGCAAGCTGCCAAGGAGGGTAAACAGTTTACAGTCCTCCCCAGCTGCAATACTTCGGAATGCAAAGGCCAACATGGCCAGATATCCACAAAGGATAACTAAACCTAATGCGTCACTCACCTGTGGGTGACAGCCAGTAGCTAGCTAATTGGACCTAAAACCCACTCCACAGAAGCGACATCATGCCTAACTAGCTTTATGGATCCTATGAAGAATCTATTACCACCAGTTTGCTAGAGCAGCATAATTCCTTACTACATTCTAAATCTTATCCTTATACCGACAGGTATGCACAGTTACCAGCCCTCATCAAAAAAAGCCTCTTGTACAGCAAACAGAGACTATCACAGAAAACCACAATTGGACACAATACAGAGATGAATAGATCACCAGAAGCTCAGCTCCAAATGGATGCATCTGTATTACAGCTCCTACATCTACAACTTCTGGAACACTGCAGGACATGTGGCATAAAGGACTAAAAGCCAGAAAACCAAGAGGTGTCTTCTGTTAAACTCTTTCTCCTAAAATAGTCACAAAACCAAGACCATAACAATCGTACTATCAGTGCACATGTTAACACATAAGAGGGAAAACATTTTCAGGGTCTCACTGCTGCCTTTTGCAGGGAACATCACATTGTCCACTCTTTTGATATTCCTCACAACCCCACCGGACAGGCCATTGTGGAGCACACCCATGCCACTCTCAAACAGTATTTTAAAAAAATAAAAAAGGGGGAATATGTCACCTCCCCCAATATTCAGTTATCCACCATACTTTATATTTTAAATTTTTTGACCATAGACAGTAATAATTTGTCTGCTATGGAGAGACATTGGAACAAACCCTCCCAGTCTTTGGGATGGGTCAGATGGAAGGACTTAATTACAGAAAATGGCAGCCACACATCCCCCTATTAGCTAGGGTCCTAGGGGCTGTTTTGTGTTTTCCCTCCAGGAAGTAAGAAGCCTATTTGGGTCCCCGAACGGTGCATCAGGCATGTTGACCCCGACTCTGCTCCCGACACTAGGAATGCTTGCCATGATAAAAATGATCCAAACATTGCCAGACTCAGGTAAGGGAAGTATGAGCACTGGTGAGGAAAACCCCTCCCAACATTTTGATGCCAGTTAGTCACAGCAGCTCCCCATTAATCGCCTTTATAGCACTAATAAATACATTGGGAGTGGCTGCTGCCAACAAGAGAGTCTGAGTTTCCCCCTCCTAAAAGGGGAATCTCTGCTTTATTAAAAATATTTAATATCTCCATGATTAAACCCTCAGTTGAAGGGTGGATTGGATTAAACGTCTAGGCCCTCACCTAACAAAGGTCAGGAAAAAAAGGCAACCTAAGATAAGAAGTTGCCCTCAGTTGGAGGGTGGATTGGAGGATCATCCTCAATGGGACGATAGATTAAAGACAGGAAAATTTTAAAAAAATGGTAACAGTTAATAAATGAGGTATTAGTATTCAGTAAAGAAAAAGACAAAGGTATATAAAATAAAAATGTTTAGTTACATTTATATGGGGTAGGTTATTGATACAAATTTAAGGTGAATTTTGTGAGTCATCTCTAAAAATTTTGGCAAAAGCCTGGCCTTTCCACTTTGCATCAACAGAATTACAAGGAGTGGGTTTGGCTGTAGCCCCTGAGTGTAGCTCAAAACTTCTCTAATGAAGAAATGATGAGGGACATACAGGACTTTTTCAACCTTTTGTCTTAATTCAAAGATTGGAGTTGTTCTGTTAAAGAAGTTTCAGTTCAACAAACTAATCATATCCTAGGCAAAAGGAGAGATATGTATGCATGGTCTGTGTGTATGGACGTGGCCAGGTCAGTATGTATGAAGTGTGAAATGAAAATGCATGAATGTTGACAAAAGCAACTGTTCTAACTGCCTTGGATATGATTAAAGGGATACTTAAATCCCTTCAAACAGTTAAAAACTACCTAAATTGATTTAGATATAGCCAAAAGAAACATCCAGTCAGTCGGTTAATATCTTAACAAAAAATTCAAGTTAAGCCCTCAGAGCCAGTCAAAAAAAAAAAGAGAGAGAGAGAGGTTTTTTCAGGGAACTGCCTGCCACTTTGGCAGGCCCCCACCCCCAAAGGTGTCTGTGTAGATGCAAATTAGGCCTTGTCAGCTCAGATGCAAATGAGGCCTTGTCAGCTAGTGAGAGCTACAGGTTAGGAAAAAAAGGGACTATTTGGGACATAGTATAGTTTACAATCCTTAAATGATTCTCAAAGGTACTTAATGGTTATGTCCCTTTTAAAGGACATCTACTAATAATTTAAATAGTGATCCCAATTCACCTAGATAGTTGACTAAGGAGGGTAGACAAATCCTTCTACTGTTATGGTCCAACTTCAACAGTTCATACAAAATTTAAAAATAAAAAGGGGGAGTAATGTCCCCAGTCCCCACATGATACTTTGAATAATCTACTCCTCATTTTAAAATTTTAAAAATGTAAATGCCAGTGAGCAATCTGCTTCAGACAGATTCAGGCATAATGAAACTTTAGAAACTATTGCTCAGGTCAAATGGAAACATCCATACACTAGACAGTGGAGAAGACCCTAATTTGGGGTCGAGGGCATGTATTTTCTCATTCTCAGAAATGCTGTGTTTTGTCATGTTGACTGTGTTCTATGCCTGACAGAATGTTCTCTGCTTCAGGATGTCCCATTTATTACATATTTCCATGTCTGTGCTAATGGTGTTATGGTCAGTAAGTATTCTGCACTACCAATTAGTTCAAGGATATGCCCCACTTTCTCTTCTAACAGGTTCAGTGTGGCTGGATTTATTTGAGGTCTTTGATCCCTTTGGAAATAAGTTTTGTGCATGGTGATAGATGTGGATTTATCCCTGATATTTTAAGAAAGTTTGAAATCTTGCCCTCACTGGCGAAGTGAAGTGTGCATAATTTCATGTCCTGTTCATAAAAGCAAACAATAGTTTTGGTTGCATCAATAAGAGAAAAATGTTTAAAGATAGTGTTTCAACTAGAAAGACAGCTACAACACTAGATTCATTCACTGGGACCTCTGCTCTTCAAATTCCCCATTCCTCTTCCTACAATAAGGCTCCCAGAATACCTTCCTAATATATGTCTCCAAGGTTGCCAACCACTAATTTAGACAATGCTTGGCAGAAATGGTAATCCCAGGTAGATTGTGTAGAATGATATTGGGATTAAAATTTCTACATGATTCTCATTTACAAGAACTGGGGCAATCCACAAATGCAATGGCATCTATTGAAAACTCAGAGACCATATATACAGAAAGCAGAAAGCAAATTCATTCTTAGTCAGCATCTAATAGGAGTTTCAGAACAAACATCATTGACACTGGGCAGGCTCAGTATATACAACAGCAACATCTTCACATGGACAGTGGTGCTGGACATTATGCTGTTTTCTGGACAGCAAGTTCAGTGGAATTCTGAAATATTTACAGTCTTGCAAGGCAATACTGACATTGTACATCTAGGCTTTTAGAGGCCATCATATAGAAGAAGTTGGTCGTCTGCCTCATTCTAGATAGACACATGTCCAGTATTCCTCAGTCTACCCTAAGAAAGGGATTAAAAACCTTGCTGAAGGTAGATAATAATGAGAAACTCACCATTTGATAAACACCTCTGTGTCATTTAATATTCTAAATCCACAGTTTTACTAGTTAGGAAGGAGAACATACATCAACAAGAGACTTTTAACTGTTTTTCAACAGAACAAATTTTCTGTTATATTAGGTATACTTGACTTGGAAAATATTGATATCTGCAGAACAAATACTGGGCTTTGGCTATGGTCAGCGTATTAGGGAGTATTATAATCATTTTCTTCATATTCTGCCATTAAAAAATTTATAGGACACTTATCTTGGGAGGGTCAAATATCAAATGATAAGAGGCCTTTCAGCTTCTGTATGCCTCTTGGGCCCTTGATATTAGTAAAACAATTCCACCAGGCTTACCAGACAAAAGTCATGATCTCACTTTGTGTCACATTCTAGTATGTCTCCCACACACTTAAACAAACCCACCCACTCATGGGCTAACATTATGTCATCATTTATGTTCTCCTAAAATGCAAGTTGCTTTTTGCATTATACTTATATTAATTTTCATGGAAAGTGAAAAAAGGGGATTTCTTTGGTTGGAGTTATTTATCTTTATTTTTAATTATCCTATGTATTCTATAACACTTATTCTATCTTAAATGAATTTCTCCTTACTTTCTGAAATTTAATTTATCCCTCAATGCAGAGTGCTTTATTTTCCATGAGTCAGTGTTGAAAATCTTTAGATATATTCTTTGATATTTCCCCTTGTGTTTCATTTAATTCTCCTAAAACCTAACATTTAAACTATTAATACACTCAGGTTTTATTAGAAAAAAATTGAATTTTATAAAATTTAATGTATTCACAATGAAATGTAAATATTTTTTCCTTTTGTGATGGTACTACATTTTCACAATACAGGGAAATTGAGATAGATAGAGGGGGCAATACTAATGACAGAGTTATTCAGAGAAACCTTGATTATGGTGAATATGGTGAAACGTCCCTAGAAATTTTTACTAACATATTTGTTTTTCTGTTGTTGAATGTGTTCTTATACTGTCTTCTTCCCATTCCTTCTTCTAGTGGGTGCAGATGATGACTTTTCTTCTCCCAGTAGGTACACATCCAAGTTTCTTTCCAGTGATTGAAAGCAGGTCCAATACTTTGAAGGGTCTCACTGTGGGTGTCTGAGGCTATCTCACTCCTGGTGGGTGGGAGAGGGACCAGCAAACTTCTGTCAGGCTCCTGGCACTAGCTTGGTCCATTGTGGTCGAGTAGACCTGTCTGCATTCCACAGGCAAGGAGTGCCCAGATGGGCAAGGAGAAGTGGATCCAGAGACAAGGGCACAAGGTCACCTCTATGATGAGTTGTGGTGGGAATGATATCAGAAATTCATGGTTGCTTTGTCAGCATGGGAGAGACAGTGTTGGTTTATGGATCACTATTTGCTCAATGGTCAATTCTCTAACTCAGTATTCTGCTTCTATCTGCCTGCCAAGTTTTGGGATTAAAGGACTGCAAAACCAACCTGACCATGCAAAGTTGTCTGGTTTTTCATTGTGAGAGTTTATAAGTGAGAGTATGAACTGACCTGTAACTCAGGATTGCCACAAACTCACAGATATGTGATGCCTTTGTCGCCTGTACCATCACTGCCTGGGCAGAAATACTATTAATTGAAATTTAAATTAAGCATGGCTTTTTGAGAAATGAAAAAAAACAGGAAATGTAATGCCTCAGTTTAACAATCTCTGTCCTTGCAGTTTGAGATTTGGAATGAAAATTATGAGTATTCATCAAATAATAGGAATCCTGTCTAAAACAATAATATGGTTTGTAAGAGATTTCTCAGTGGATTTTAGCACAGACTTCTCTTGCTACAGTACCAAGTTTTGGTTCCCAACAACCACATGGCTAACAATTGACCATAGCTCCATTTCTAGGGTATCTAATGTTTCTTCTACATTTCTTGGTCCCCAGGACTTCATTGGCTACACATATGTACATTCTGTCAAAAGACATACACAGAAAATAAATGTAGATTATTTAATATAACTGTGCATGTTGGCTCATTTCATAAAATTCATGATTTGGAGGCAGAAAGAGACAGGCAGATTTTTATGAGATTGTGGCATATATTTTGTATAAATGAGTTCCAAGAATTCCAGGGTTACTCAGAAAACCATTTTCAGTATACCAAAAGAATATTAATAATCATAAAAACATAAGAAGTGGAAGAAGAAGAAGAAGAAGGAGAAGAAGAAGAAGAAGAAGATGAAGAAGGAGAAGGAGAAGGAGAAGGAGAAGGGGAAGAGGAAGAGGGTGGCAGCAGTGGCAAATATGTCATAGAAGCTTGTGGCATAGTATGTAGTCAGTGGAATGCAACCCCTCATCTCTGAAATTAAGAAAGGAAGAGGGACTTAGGAGGAAGACATGCTGAGTCCATACTGGATCATATATGAGATAACCCTTGAAAATATGGTAATAAATTATGTGTGATAAGTAAGTTGGCAGCATAAAACTGTGGGAGTGTCAACCAAATATTCTTTAATGTCAACATTTCTCAGACTAAACTGTCCAGAGTCTAAATGTGGGCCAAGGCACTTCTTGTTTTTCATATAAAAATTCCTCCTATTGAAAGCATTCTATCACTAGTTCTCAAGGACAAGTTTTTGGTGTCCAAATTGACAGGTGAATTTATTGTTGACACTTGCCTTTCAGTTCTTGTAGCAGATGAATGGAATGCTTATACAGTGTAAGAATGTAACTGAAAGATAGGGAGCTTGCCAACCATGTGCAATGTCCTAAGTTCAATCTTAGTGTTGGGAGAGTAAAGAATTGAAAATGAACAATGTAAAATCTTATGGAGAGACAAAGAGTAAACCAGAGTTTTCATAGATGCTACTAAAAGTTTCCAAACCTGAATTTTTGGTCTTACTGGAGTGTGACAGTCAATCATTTGGACAACAAAAATATCAGATGAAACCAGACATACATAGAGACGTTATATATAAATATATAACATTTAAATTTAGTGCTTGTAGTGATTGACAGGAAAGATGACTAACCAAGTAATGGCAATCTAGACAAGAGAACAGACATGAGGTTATTTTTCATTTATTCATCACCTTATTGAAGAGGAAATTGATATCACTAAATGAACCAAATAGTAATGATCAGATTCCAGACATGGGGTGTGGTGACATATCTCTGATCCTAGTAACAGGGAATTAGTGACAGAATAATCATGAGACTTAGGAATATCTCTGGTACATAAGACACTAGCAAAAATTTTATAAATAGAAATGAATAAGTGGGATGCTTGATAGAGCATCCTGTGAAAAAACAGGATGCCTTGGGACTGAGAATTCTCATTTCTGGTCTCACACAGGTGTTAGTTGGAGATCTGAAAGGATCCTCTATTTGAGAAACAATCCTGGATTTTCTGCATCAGGCAGAAACCTCTCTTATCACTTAGTAACTGGAGACAATTATTAGCATCAGAACACGAAAGACTTGGTTTTAAATCAGGGATGCTCTTCTATCTTGAATACATTCAGTTATAAATATTTTGAATTATTCCTGGAGGAACTTAATGGGGTCTTAGCTCACTGGAGACTTAGTGTTCATTTGAACACTGTGAAGATGCAGGCTTGTTTTATTAGTGGGCCTACCAAGTCAGTCAACTTCAAGCTTAGGAATTTGTCAAACAGACCTTGAAAATTATTGGTTTCCAACCTTCATAATGCTATTGCATATTTTTGATAATGTCACTCCAGGAGTACTTGACCAGAGTAAAGTAGTTATCTGGAAGAAACCATTTCTGAGTACATTCTGAGATCTGCTGTGGTAAAAGCTGATAACCCCTGCAGGGAAATCTCAAGCATGGGTCAAAATGCAGTGGCATGTCACTGAGTCACAGACAATGAGCATTCTCAAACATTTTTGATGGCTCACAGTGATCTGCATATACTATATAGTAGGTCACAATGCAATTTTATTTGTGTTTGTCACCACACAGTTGTTGCTGTAGAGCTAACACCAACCCCAGACCTCCTCAACCAAAAGGAGGTGAAACATCAGATGGAGAGTCTGAACAGCCAGCTAGATCTGGTGACAAGAAAAACAAAGGAGTTGCAAGATTGCTTCACCTCCATCACTGAATGATCCCCTAAGAATAAGTATTAATTGTATTCAATGCCATGGTGAAAATCTTGGCTCCACAATTTTACTCTTACTTTATTTCATCTATGATTGGAGCTTCTGTATTTCTATACTTTTACATGTCCCTTTATAAAACACAGTATCTCTAAATGTTTCCCAGAAACAGAACCTTGTTGGATTCCAGCCCAGATGGAAAGTCTGTCATTTGCTGGTCATCCAATTGCTGCATCCTGTCTTCTTTTTTTTTAAGTGAAAAGACATTCTTTATTTACCAGGAGAAAATACAGACTTCAATTGATGGTCCTCTATCAGGCTCATCTTCCTATTTTTCGCCTTTCACTTGGCATTAAAACTTATTTTTAATATATTTTATTTTTAAATTTAAAGTAGAAAAAAGTTGCTTCACGTGTCAGTTACATTTCCTTCTCCATTTCCCTCCCCTCCTCCAGTGCCCTACCACTAACTACTCCAATACACCCTCATTTCCCCAGCAAGGCTGAGGCCCTCCATGGGCGTGTCCATAGTCTGTCATTTCATCCAGGGCAGAGCCTAGAGCCTTGCCTAGGAGTTCAGGGTGAGAGTGCATCTCTCTTTTTCAGATGGGAGTCCTAAGTTCATTTGTATATCCTGAATAAATATTGATCCGAAGACTCAATAGATTACCTAGGCTCCTCACTGACACCTGCATTCATGATATCTTCATCAGTCCCATGATTCTCAGGCATCAGTCTGGGATTCAAGTGCTAAACCTGGATACATCAGCTGTTTCTGGGGGTTAAACCCTCCCAGTATTAAAATCCCTTCGGTCATCCTGTCTCCCTCTCTGATACTGGCATTCTTGAGTTCAGATCAGTGCATAGCCATGGGAGACTGCCTCTTCTTCCATCAGCCACTGAAGGAAGATTCTGTTTTCCAGGCTCACTGGCCATGGGATTGTAGGCTGGCACTTCCCAGATATATGCCTAATATCCATATATGAGAGACCCTTAACTCCACTCTTAGGCATGTATCCAAAATATGTCCATTCATACAACAAGGACGTCTGTTCCACTATGTTCATAGCAGCATTGCTTGCAAGAGCCCAAGTTGGAAGCAACCTAGATGCTCCTCACCCGAAGAGTGGATAGAGAAAATGTGGTACAATTACAGAATGGAGTACTTACTATTCAGCAAAAAAAAATGGAAACCTGAGATTTGCAGGCACTAGAAGAAACCATCCTGAGTGAGGTAACACAGTCACAAAAATAGAAACATGGCATGTACTCTCTCATATATGGATATGTAAATTTTGGACATCAACTCTCTGTCACATGTGTGGTTAGTGAAGATTTTTTTCCTATTCTGTGGGCTGCCTTTTTGTCTTGCTGAATTCGTCCTTTGCCTTACAGAAGCTTCTCAGTTTCAGTAGGTCCCATTTATTAATTGTGGATATCACTGTCTGTGCTCCTGTTTTTATGTTCAGGAAGCTGTCTCCTGTGCCAATTCGTTCAAGGGTTCCACCCACTTTCTCTTCTAAGAGGTCCTGTGTGGCTGAATTTATGTTGAGGTCTTTGATCCATTTGGACTTAAGTTTTGTGCATGGTGATAAACGTGGATCGATCTGTATTCTTCTACATGTCAACCTCCTGTTATACCAGCACCATTTGTTGAAGATGCTTCATTTATTCCATTGTATATTCTTAGCGTCTTTGTCAAAGATCAGATGTTCATATGTGTGTGGGTTAATCTCAGGGTTTTCAATTCAATTCCATTGCTCTACCTGTCTATTTTTGTGCCAATATCTAGCTGTTTTCAGGACTATAGTTCTATAATAGAGCTTGAAGTCAGGAATAGTGATGCCTCCGGCCGTTGCCTTATTGAACATGGATGTTTTGGCTAACCTGTGTCTTTTGTTTTTCCATACAAAATTGATTATTGTTCTTTCAAGGTCTGTGAAGAATTGTTCTTGTATTTTAATGGGGATTGCATTGAATATGTAGAATTGTCATTTTTACTACATTGATCCTACCTATCCAAGACCATGGGAGATCTTCCCATTTCCCGAGGGCTTCTATAATTTCTTTCTTTAAAGATTCAAAGTTCTTGTGATATAGGTCTTTCACTTGTTTGGTTAGCGTTACCCCAAGGTATTTTATGTTGTTTGTGGCAATTGTAAAGGGTGATGTTTCTCTGATTTCTCTTTCAGCCCTTTTATCATCTGTATATAGTAGGGCTACTGATTTTCTTGAGTTGATCTTGTAGCCTGCCACTTTGCTGAAGGTGTTAATCAGCTGTAAGAGTTCCCTGGTAGAGTTCTTTGGGTCATTGATGTAAACTATCATATCGTCTGCAAACAGTGAAAGTTTGACCTCTTCCTTCCCAATTTGTATCCCCTTGATCCCCCTTTGTTGTCGTATGGCAATAGCTAGAACTTCAAGTACCATGTTGAAAAGGTATGGAGAGAGTGGACAGCCTTGTTTTGTTCCTGATTTTAGAGGAATTGCGTTGAGTTTCTGTCCATTTAGTTTGATGTTGGCTGTTCGTTTACTGTATATAGCTTTTATTATGTTTAAGTATGTCCCTGTTATCCCAGATCTCTCCAAGACCTTTATCATGAAGGGGTGTTGGATTTTGTCAAAGGCTTTTTCAGCATCTAGTGAGATGATCATGTGATTTTTGTTTTTCAGCTTGTTTATATGGTGGATTACATTGATGGATTTTCGTATGTTGAACCATCCCTGCATTCCTGGGATGAAACCTACTTGATCGTGGTGAATGATTGTTTTGATGTGTTCTTGGATCCGATTTGCCAGTATTTTATTGAGTATTTTTGCATCAATGTTCATGAGGGATATTGGTCTGAAGTTCTCTTTCTTAGTTGTATCTTTGTGTGGCTTGGTGATCAAGGTTATTGAAGCCTCATAGAAAGAGTTTGGCAAAGACCCTTCTACTTCTATTGTGTGGAACACTTTTAGAAGAATTGGTATAAGCTGTTCTTTGAATTTCTGGTAGAATTCTGCACTGAGGCCATCTGGACCTGGGCTTTTTTGGTTGGGAGACTTTTGATGACAGCTTCTATTTCCATGGGGGTTATAGGTCTATTTAAATTGCTTATCTGTTCTTGATTTAGTTTTGGCAATTGATAGCTGTCCAGGAAGTCATCCATTTCCTTTAAATTTTCGAATTTTGTGGAGTACAGGTTTTCAAAGTATGACCTAATGATTCTCTGGATTTCCTCAGAGTCTGTTGTTATGAGAACTCTTCATTCTTAAACTAGGCATTTAGTCAAGCGTGCTGTCAAACTCCTGTAACTGTAAAATCCAACAGACAGAGTTGGATATCTGAAACTTCCAGGTGATTTTGACTACACTAAAATTTCCAAGACAGAAAGACAAAGGGGCTTGGTGTCTTTGGTGTGAATGTCATGGATGCCTGCTACATAATGCAGAAAGATCCATGTTCCACACCTGGCATCACATGCTTGTCCTAAAATTATGGGGTCTACATACACATACATGTCTATACTATTCCTGAGACAATTACCTGTGTTTTCTTATGTGTCTAAGGAAATGATACCCTTCATTATGGGAGTATAAAGAAATAAGTAAACCCTCATATATCTTCTTCATTTTCCTTGAAAGATAACACCAGTGTTAATGGCAAGGTAGAGAAAAAACTCCTCCTAAGCAGACTCTTCACATAAAAAACATGGTTGTTTGTTGTAACTAAATAATGAGTTGATGTCGCAGGATTAACTCCAAGAAGGTGGAGACAGACTCTGCTCATCCTCAGATAGATGAAGACTGATCAGAATAATTATAAAATCAGATGAGACAATCTGTCACCCTTGATTCCTACAAGTTGGCTCCAGACATCACTGATCAAAGATTATGTCATGAAGGCTTTAGACAATTAAGTAATTGAACAATCGGACAGTTTTGTATCATCAGTTCCCAGGAGGACAGGCAAGACCCGTGTGATGAAGGATGCTGTAATCCTCATGGATTTTAAAATGTCAATAATTTAGTAGTCACAGGATCTGAAGACCTTGCCTGATGATCCCTGTCGGGCTGACATCATCATCATGTGTGACCAGTTCCCAGAAGTCTTGATGCTGCTGCAGCCCTGTGTGCAGGATGTGAACCGGGCAGTGGCTTCTCCAGCAGAGCTGCTTGTCGCACTCTGTGACATCATCACTGGCAACCATAGCGCCTGTGCCCCTTGTGCCATCTCCTCTTGTCCTCGTCATAGTGTAGCGCAGCCAAGACGAGAATGTGGAGGTTGTGCAGCGAGACACCCCCGCGACCACCATGCTCAGCTTGGTGGAGTATGTGCTTCCTCTCCATGGGCACCATGGCATCTGCTGGACTACATCTCCCAGCGTCCCTCACACCAAGGGCACCATTGCAATACCCCGACCTTGCCGCCCCACCCCTAACCAATGATGTCATCATGGAGGTGAATATTTCTATAATTCAATAATTTGATGGTCCTGTGTACTTAACTCCCTCAAGGTGGCTCGAAGCTCCAATGATCATTGATAAGGCAATGATCATTTCAATAAATACATAAATATTTAAGTAATTAGGTGATGTCACATTGTTGACTTCCAGAGCGGACAGGCCAGACTCCAGTAATGAAGGAGGGCATCATCATCGATTTAAAATGATTAAAGTAAATAATCAAATAATGAGATGATGCCACATGCTGAACTCAGACATATTGGAGCTAGACTGGACTCCTCTATAAATAGATAAGTATTTATTCAAGAAATCTCGTGACAGGTGTGTGAAACCTTCTTTTGTGGTCTTTTGGTCCAAGAGATTCCATCGAATAAAATCTTTTTTCCATCTGTCTGGTTGCCTGCCATAATTTGAGGTCTCCACCCGATTGCTAGACTGGAGAATTGACTCCAGAGGTAAGAGCAAACACTGCTTTTTCAGTGGACCCAGGCACAGTTCCCATCACCTATCCTGCTGCTCACATCCATCTTTATCTACAACTCCAGTTCCTTGGGCTCCACTAATGCCGTCTCTGCCACTCTTCTGTCCTCTGTGCACAGTAGAAAAGCATATGGTACCCAGACACACATGCAGGCAAATCATTCATAGGATGTGGTGACACACAACTTTAATCCTTATTAAAACTTATTTAAGCTAGTTTTATTCTCATTAAAAGATTTCCTGTTACATGGTTTCTTTGTTCTCCATTTTTCTCATTTAAGAAAGCCAAATAGTTTCTCAAGAACCAGCAAAGAAACCTAGGTATCTTCCCCAGGCCCACAGTTCCCTGCCCTTTGAGACTCTGGGGCTGATCTGGGAGAGCTCATCTGTCTACAGAGCAGGTTCTGCCCCCAGAGGGACAGGATTTCTCTTCTCCTTCCCTTTATAATAAGATATTTGAGAGTTGGGAGAAGGCACAGAGTGTATGTTGCTGGCAGATGCAGCCTACAAAAGGTCTGAGATTTGATCACAGGACAGACAGCTTGATCAGGAAATATTTTTGCATTTTCCCCACATGCCCTGTTCTACTGTGATGGCTGGAGATAAGTAGTTGTTCATGTATGGTCTCACTCTGATGACTTGTTCTTACTCACAGATCCCTTTCAGTTCTCCCAAGCAGTGAAGCAAAAGGATGCATTTCACTAGCACCTTCTTGCTGTCTTGCCTCAGGTTTTCAACCACATTCTGCTCCTGAATTTTCTCTATGAGGAGGCGGTGCTGCAGATTGCTAGTAAAGCACTCAGTATAGTAAGTCATTCCAGGCTCCTCCTGCCACCGATGCCTTCAAAACCCACCAATCCCACTGGTCCTCAGGTTCCCAACTGAAACAGGGACTAGAGTTTATTCATCTATGCCAGCTTTCCACAGGAGGCCAAAAGTAAAGAACATACAATTCCAAAAACACCAAACAGTTTCTGAATTTCCAATGAAAAAAATAAATCCAAGTATCCCCCCTACTGAGAGTGCATCCTTCATTACCCATTACTGAACATGGTGATCTGTTACCATCAGAAGGCAGGAGAGAAACTGAATCAGAGGGAAGATTGGACACCCAAGGAATTCAGAGGATCTAGGGGGCAATAAGCTTCTGCCTGATACTACTCTCATGTTGCAAATTAGAATTCTGCTTACAGAAGAGGTCCTCAAACTGTGGGTCATGACTCCTATTTTGATTGAATTACTCTTTTGATGGGTAACATCTCAATTACACTGCGTAACAAATGCTATCATCATGATTGCTAACAGAAGCAAAAAATTACACAGTAGCAAGAAAAATGATTTTATGTTTGGAGCTCAGTAATAAATGACAAATTGTGATAATATGTTCATGAAATTGAGAAGGTTGACAATCATTGAACCAGATTCTGTTAAGGCTGAGAGTCTGTTCCAGAGAGCAGCTAAAATTCTCTCTCACAATTAGCAAATCTGAGTGTTAGAGGCACAAGACCAAGACATGATTACTAAGGAGGCATGCTAAGAGGCATGAAGGATAGAAGCAAAATTGTCGAAATTGCAGTTCAGAAAAAAGGAAAGGCAGAGATGGACATTTCACAATGCTGTGGTTTCCTGCAAAACAGGCACTTTTCAATAGAAGAGTGACTACTTTTTGAGCTCCTTGAATTCATCCCGGGATTCAGTTTTCTCATTCTCCAACCTATGCAGGTCTTCCATGACCTGGTCATACTCTATATTTAAGGTGTCTGAGAAAGAATTTGGCCTGTGGAATGGCATTGACCTAGAAGCAAAAACCTCCAAGAATGTTTTCATCCAGAATGTGATCTAGAATACAAGAGAGAAAGGAATACCACATCATGCTTCCTATGTACTTTTAAATTATTCTGTTTATTAAATTGGATATCCTGAACATAGAACAATAGAGACAGGAAGTTTAAGTGAAGAGGGGTGATGACTGCTGAAATAGCTGGAGAACAAGTTCCCTATGATCTACATTATACGGTGTGCCAACCAAAATCTGTGATGATCTTATGATGGAGCACAAAAATCACACTACAAGGACATTAATCATGGTGACTCAACATTTTAGAGAATGTAACTCATGATAGATTCATAAACTCTCAAAGGGATATCTACTTGGCATTAAGTTTATCACTTTGGAGTAACTGTAGTGCTCAAAATTACAATCACAATGCTTATCATAAGAATCACCTGGCACTATGAGACAGGAAAATCCTAATGACCATCCACAAACTGCTGACTTCAGGGTCTAGGAGGGAACACATGCTCAAATGTGCAAACACGTAGACAAATACACAACACATCTGTGCATTTCTGTGTATGTGTGTGTGTGTGTGTGTGCTTGCACATGCTTATGAGTGTGAGAGAGTGAGGTACAGATATGGAGGTACAGAAAGAGAGAGATAGAGCAAGTTGATGATAACAAGGGATGTTAAATAGTGCATGCATGTATGTCATCTCAAAGAAGACCAAAATGTCCAGGGATCAGTTCCAGGCCTATCATTTGTACACTGAAATGTTTGAACAGGCCTCTCTAATTGGTACTTGTCATGTAAGGCAATTAAAGAATTACCACAAACTCACAACTACTAACATCTCACAGAAGCTGTCACTTAACAGGATTTCTCCAGATGTATCATGGGAAGAAACTCTACTGTCACAGTCCCTGAGTTATGAGGCTCAGGACATGGGCTATGTGTTTCATTTGGCTGAAACAATTCTACCATATTCACAACGATCTGAGGCTAAGGGCTAAGGATGAAAATAAAGACGAAGACAGATGCTCATTTTTACATGGAGAATGGCATTTATTTTTACAAGGGTAGAGCCTTATATACCAAAGGCAGGTATGGTGGAAAAACACCAATGTCATAAGCCTATGTTTCCAGGGACCTCCCGCAATTAGAATTTAGACAATAAAGAGGAACATTCATGCAGTGTTGGGGAAGTCTTATGCTAATAAAGCACTGTCTGGCCAATAGGAATCTAGATAGGTGGGGCTAGGAGTCGAGGAGGATTCTGGGAAGGGGAAACACAAGAGAGGTCGAGATGTAACCGCCATTGGGGTAGGAAGCCTGGAACCTCCCCGGTAAGAAACATACTTAGATTAACAATTATGGGGTAATTACTTAAGGCAGAGCTAGCCAGTAAGAGACAAACAAGGCCAACAGCTTCGTAATTAATATAGCCTCCTGTGTGTTTATTTGGGACTCATGCGGATCTAGAACCAGGCTGGTGCGGCAGAGCCCAGGTGACTGGCGGGGGATAAACCAAAGCGGCTAGCAAAGGAAAAAGCTTCTCTTAACAATGCAGGCCTTACTGTGAGGAGGAAATGAGAAGTGTTTTGCCAAAAGCCCCTAGTAACAAGTAGTCAACAGACTCCCATGGGGAAAAGGTGCAACAAATCCCCCTTTTATATATAATTTAAAAATGAGCCTCCTGAGTGAGGTAACACTGTCAAAAAAAGAGAAACATGGCATGTACTCTCTCATATATGGATTTTAGACATTGATCTGGGGAGTTCCAGCCTACAATTCCATGGCCAGAGAGTCTGGGAAACAGAAACTTCATTCAGTGGCTGATGGAAGAAGAGGCAGACTCCCATGGCTAAGCACTGAGCTGAACTCAAGAAAGCCACTAACAGAGGAGGACTGATGACCAAAGGGATTAAGACTGGGCTGATTTAACCCCCAGAAACAGCTGACCTGACAAAGGTTAACCTTTGAATCCCAGGCTGATTCCTCGGAATCCAGCATGGCACTGATCAAGACCCCCTGAATGGGGGTGTCAGTGAGGTGGTCTAGGTAATCTATTGAGCCTTGGGCAGTAGATCAGTACTCATCCCGAGTATACACATGGACTTTAGGCTCCAATCCAACAATGTGAGATGCACTCTCACCCTGAACTATTGAGGGAGGGTCTACACCCTGCCCTATATGAAATAACAGACTATGGACACCCCCATGGAGGGCCTCACGCTCTCTGCGGAAATGAGGGGATAATGGGGGGATTGGGGGAAGGGCACGGGAGGAGGGGAGGGAAAGGGAGAGGGACCAGGAACTGACTTGTGAAGCAACCTTTTTCTAATCTAAATTTAAACGTAAAAATAAATAATAAAAACATGAGCGTCTGGCTTTGGTTGCCTGGGACTTTAATATCTACCTTACCCATCAATAAGAAGTCTGTCCAGGCCTCACAGACCCTCTGTCTTAAGTTTGTAGATGTCCCCTAGGACAAAGCTGTCATTGATAACTCATTTGTCTTGATGGCTCAACCAGGCCTGCACTGAGGGTTTGTCTGTTGACAAAGAAAGCATGATCTGTTTTGTAAGGAAATGGCACTGGGCTTGTGGCCTTTCCATATGGGAAACTAGGGCTAAAGACTGTGTTGCCCAGGGTCATAATCCCAATGCCTATCGACCCACTCTGTTTCTCAAGTAATAAGCATGTCTGTTGCAGTCCTGTTAAGAGGGGGGTCACCCAAAATGGAGGCACTCTGATCTCAGTTAGAATAGCCAATCAAGTCCATTTGTTAATTAAGATTTAAAGTGCCCAATTGTAATTAGTATAAATTTGGGAACTTATGTTAGAGACATCCTTCCCTGCGGGTTTATCCAGCATGCCTGCTGTGGCAACTGGCTAAGAGATCGGGAAGCCAAAAACTACAGCCACTGTGATGTCAAAGTCACTCCCATGTCATGTAATGATGAATTGCTTCTCTCCTGAGTGTTCCACTGGAATAGGCATGACACCTGTGACACGGACCACCAAGGCTGATCAACAGCTTCTCAAGTGGCATTCCTGGAGGAGATAATTAAACATTTCTCCCAAGGTAGTGTTATTGAATATAGCAAATATCCAAGCAGGCAAAACCATCCTGAGGGCTTCCTTTCCTATGCTATGGTTGAGGTTGATTATCTGACACTGAAGACATGCCATCTTTATGACAAGTAGGTTCCTCATTAAAGCCTAATGAGTCTATAGGTGGCTGATGAGTATCAGCAGGAACAGAGTGCACACAATGCTCTGGAACCGAAATTTTTTACTCACCATCTTGTGGGAAAACACAAACAGACCCCCGGGCCCAAAACAAAACTGGATCTGGTCCTTTCCAAAGACCCAAGATTAGGTATTTCCATTTAACTATCAGTATTTGTTGTACAGCAGATTGCTAATGACAATCTGCTGCAGAGTTGCCAGAACCATCCACAAATAAAAAATTTAAGATATAGAGAATAAATGATACAGTAGAGGGAGGGGAGCCAAGGTGGCCCCCAAAGACCCCCTTCTTTATTTTAGCTAAATAGGGTTTTCAAGTGTGATAAGCACATTCCACAATAGGCTGACCTTGCGGGTTGTAAGCAATTCCAATTTTGGGGGAGATATCAAAATTTAGACAAAGTGATTGAAACCTCTGCTGACATAGGTGGGGCCATTATCGGTCTTAATTTGTTTTGGAACCCCCAAGTAAGCAAAAGCCTGTAAACAGTGGCTCTTAACATCTTTTACTTTTTCACCAGAGTGGACGGAGGCGAATATCAGGTGGGAAAAAGTATCTACAGAAACATGGGCAAACTGTAATTTAGTCAATTGTCCTCGAGGATTAACCCCCAAGTGTGGCACAGGAAAAAATTCTGCACAAAGAGGGCAATTTTTGACTATTAGGACAGCCTATTGTTAGGTAATCCCAGTATGAAAGCTTAAAGACCTTGTACTGAGATAAACGTGCTTATGTAAGGATAGTGCTTTAGTGAGTCCTGTTAAACAACAATAATTTGAGCATACCTGTCAGCCATGCGATTTCCTTCGATGAGGGGCCATAGCAAAGGGATGTGGGCCCTAAGATGTCCCACAGATACAGGTTTGCTGCATTGTCATAGCAGACCTTTCCTAGAGATGGGAGCAACATCCGTGGGGAGGAGTTGAAGAGCTAAGGCCAGGGCTGAAACTCCAGCCATTTGGGCAGAAGTTGTAGGAATTCTGACTGTCTTAATGATCAGAGAAGACATGACTACAACTGTACCTTTAGAGGAATCATCTGTGAAAACCACTCGCCCCTTAGAAATAGGCCAAGGGACCACAATTTTTGGGAAGATTAAAGAATACATATTTTAAAAACCAAATCATTGGATGGGTAATGATTATCAAAACAACTCTGAGTAACAAAGAGGAAAATGGCCCAGCCACAATTATTATTTTGTAGCCATTCTATTTGTTGAAAGGATAAATGTGCAACAACCTGACCTGACTCTTTACCAGAGGTTTGTAAGGCAAACCTCTGTGATTTAAACAGCAGTGCAACTATAGCTTGGGGATAGGACACCACATATTTAGAAGGGGAAGATCGAGAGTGGCCCCAAAGAATGGGACTGTCTTGCCAAAAAAACCCCGTAGGAGCATGAGTAGTTTGTACCTCCTCCAGTGTCACCCATAAACCAGCCAATCCCAAGGTGGCCTGAAGATTCCCAAAAGCACATAGTAAAAGCTTTTATTTTGTTCAGCCAACAGTAAATAATCCATATAAATTTGACACATTGTAGGGCTGTTAGCCATGCCTTGGGGCAAAACTACCCACTGATATATATTACAAGGCTTTCTTAAGTTCAAAGATGGAACACTGAAAGAAAAATCCTGATGATCAGCAGGGTGTAAAGGATTGTTTAAAAAACAATCCTTTAAGTCTGTCACAGGCAGGTTCAAGTCTTTAGGGATGGCCACAGGGGTGGGTAGCCCTAGCTGGCTGGCACCCATGAGCATCATGGTCTTATTAAGCGGTCTCAGCTCTTGTCTCCAAGTGGTAGGAATCGGAGGTATTTGAGGCTGTGGAACAATGGCACCGACTAAAAATGTCCCAATCCTTTCTGGTTGCCAGGATATCTCTGCACTGGGGGTTTCACACACAGGCAGGGTATCGCCCTGTATACTCTTTCCAGTATCTCCGCCTGTATAATAATAGCCTTGCTCCATATGCATATGTTGTACAGGGGATGTGGTCAGTACAGCCCCCATGACCTTTAGGATATCTCTGCCCCAGAGACTGATCGGGATGTGAGGCAAGATTAAGGGTTGAAATATACCAGAGTGTCCCTCATCAGCTTTCATTAGTCTGGACTCCATAGTGGACACCCAACAAGCCATAGGTCCTGTAGATCTAAACCCTCTTTCTCATTTTACAGGATTAAGGGATGGATTATTAGTTGTAAACTTAGGGGACAAAATTAATTGAGCAATTCTAGATCCTTTGGTTATAAAAGTGACTCCCGTGTCAGCTTTTTCAATTATTTTGATCTCTCCTTCTCTATCTTTATCAATAACTCCCTGAATGACTCTGACTCTCTTAAGTAGAGCAATACTCCTTCCTAAAATCAACCCAATTGAGCCCGGCAGTAAAGGGCCCTTGACTCCCATGTATAAAGCTTGGGGTCCCATCTGAGGAGTCAAAACTGTTCTGGTGGTGGAACAGAATTCCAGTCCTGTGTTACCTGGGGTACCTCTGACAAGGTCCTGGATAGGGCAGGGAACAGATGTATCCTGGATTACGTACACCTGGGAATAGGGGGTCCGGAGCAGACCCCAACTCCTGTTTCCCGAAGGTGGCAGAGGGTAGCCCTGTACAACAGTCTTCGATAGACAATTTATGACCCAATGATATCCTCTTTTAAGGAGGGGGCAAAGAATTGTCTCTGAATGAGGGGGTGCAACGGAGTCCTTAGCAGGACAATTTTTCTGAATGTGGCCAGCTTGCTTGCATCCGAAGCATGTCTTAAGTCTAGGACCCTCACTGACCTTTCTATTTTCTTGTATAGCAGCAGCGATAACTTGTCCCATAATGTGATATTCATCTATATCTCTACAAATGCGAATATAATCACTGAGGCTCCTGGTTTTGTGAGGCCATAAAGCATCCTTACAGTATTTGTTAGCGTTTTCAAAAGCTAATTGTCTTACTAAAGTCATAGCATTTTCAGTATTGCCAAATATACGACCTGCAATTTGTAGGAGCCGGTCCACAAACTCAGAATAGGGTTCAGATGGTCCCTGTAGGATCTTAGAAAGTTGGTCTCCTGTAGCCTTATGAGACAAGGCTTTCCATGCATGGCCAGAAGCTGTTGAGATCTGTGCATAAACAGCTGGGTTGTAAAGAATTTGCCGGCCTAGAGTTGTATAGGCTCCTGTACCAATAAGCATTTCTAAATTCTTATTAGGAAAACTAGCAGCCACGTTGCTCTGTGCTGTCCTTGGTAAGCATCCCTCCAGATCAAATAATCTCCCCCAGACAACGTAGTATGGCATAATTGTTGCCAATCACTGGGGATACAATTTAAGGCTGAAAAGGATTCAAAGATGGCCAGAGTGAAAGGGGCATGAGGCCCATATGCCATAATAGCCTCCTTTAACTGTTTTATATCCTTCAAGTTTAGAGGGTAGTATTCTCTCTGATTCTGGCCTTGAGGATTAACTGTCTCTATAACTGGAAACATCACTCCATGCTTCTGAATCTCAGGAGGGGCTGAATGAAGATGGAGAGAACTGGAATGTTCAGGATTACAGGCAGGGGGACGCAGATCAAGGGAGCATTTTTTAAATTTGTAAACATTGGAAGCTTGAATTAATCTAGTAGACTCAAGTTCTTGAGCTTCAATGAAGGTGTCCCTAGTTTTTCCCATCTGTTCCTTCATTACCTTATTATCACTAATAAGCGCACCCTTAACAAGATGTCACAGAGAAAAGACAACAATTGGTATGCAAATTTCTTTGTAGGTCCACTCTAACCTAGTTCCAATCAAGGTAATTAAGATTAGCAGACACTGAAAACCAAGGATTGACTTTATGTATCTGATAATTGTGCATTATAGCAATTTTATCAAATGGTCCTCCAAAACAGGGTAGGAACTAGCAGCACCCATACCTAATATACTCACTCCTAACTTTAAAACAATGCTGCCTGGCTTTCTGTGGGGGTGGGCTCTCAGTAATTCCCTGACAATTTTGACACCAATGGGTCAAGTCAGGGCTGGAGTCTAACTCTAAAACACCCCTCTATGGGGGCTGACCCACCATCTAGGACCTAACCTTTTAAATTACCCCTCTATGGGGATTGAACCACCTTCTAGGGCATAACTTTTTTAAAATCACCCTTCTATGTGGGCTGACCCACGTTCTAGGGACTAACATTTTAAATCACCCCTCTGTGGAAGCTGACCCACCATCTGGGGCCTAACTCAGTACACTAAACTTGGTACCCTTATCCAAATACAACTTCCTACCTTACTTGATGTCCAGCGTTCAGTTGTTCTTCTTTTCCAATCTCAATGGGACCTCCATCTGTAGCAAGCTGCAAGTGTGTTCACAGCTTCAGTGCTACCATACTTCACAACTACCCGAGGCTAAGGACGAAAATAAAGACAAACATAGCAGCTCATTCTTGCAAGGAGAATGGCATTTATTATTACAATAGTGTAGCCTTATATACCAAAGGCAGGTATGGTGGAAAAACAAGAAGGTCAGAAGCCTATGTTCCCAGGGCCCTCCCGCAAAGTGGTGGGCCCATAAAAGGAATTAGCACTTAGACAATAAACAGGAACTTGCATGCAGGCCTTACTGTGAGGAGGAGATGAGAAATGTTTTGCTAAAAGCTCCTAGTAACAAACAGGCAACAGACCCCCATGGTGGAAGAGTGCAACAAATTCCCCTTTTATATATACTTTTAAAACATGAGCATCAGGTTTACGTTGCCCAGGACGTTAACATCTATCTTACCCGTCAATGAGATGTCTGTCCAGGCCTCACAAACCCTCTGTCTTAGGTTGGTAGATGTCCCCTAGGACATACCTGTAATTGATAACACAATTGTCTTGCTGGCTCACCCAGGCCTGCACTGAGGGGTTGTCCGTTGACAAAGAAATCATGATCTGCTTTGTAAGAAAATGGCACTGGGCTTGTGGCCTTTCCGTATGGCAATCTAGGGCTAAAGACTGTGTTGCCCAGGGTCATAATCCCGAGGACTAGGGACACACTCCATTTCTCAGGTAATATACCTGCAGTCCCATTAATAGGGGGGTCTCCCAAAAGGGAGCCACCCTGATCACAGTTAGCATTCTGGTTCATCTGCCTTAATCACATTCTTTTACTAAAACTAAGTAAGCTTTTCTTTAAGGCAACATGAACACATGGTCCATGTACAAATATTTGTAGAAAGAAGGTGAGTGAATTATTGTTCTAGAAGACAAAGACACACAGAGAGGTAGAATCACACACACGCACACACACACACACACACACACACACACACACAAATGCACACACGCAAAATACATTGGATGCAAAATTGACAGCAATGCTAACACATACCCAAGCTCAGAGAGCTTCCATGCCACAGGAAATGAAAACAAATTACTTACTTTGATTTTCTGGCAAGTTAACATTTTTTTCTGATGAAATGCCTTTGATTCCACAACAGGTAACATGCCCCTCAACAAATAATGAGCTTATATAGGAAACTTAATTCTTTACTCTCCTTATATAAGTAGTATTCCAGGGACCTACTCTGTTTCTGACAACATTTTGTAAAACTTTTGACCAGAGATGAACTCTCTCTATGTGCTGGATATGTTATCTATTTGTATATTTAGTTGCTGTCCATCCACATTGTTTTCACTCAATTACTCTTCATCAAAAATAGACAAAGTGAGTGATAATCTGAGTTGACTTTCTTCACTTATCCAAGGATTTTAGGCATTGCTAACCTGTTGTACTGCTGAGGGTTTTGTGTTTGTATATTGCTTCCATATTCCAGTGTTTTTTCCTTAAAATAATTGTAGAGACATAGTATCTGATGTATACCTGAATTGCTCTGGGATGTCTCTGGTATATTTCGTGGCTTGTCTTCTTTTATATGGAACAAACATGGAATGTATGCTGCCTGAGCATTTCATGATGGCTCTGAAGCAAAGACCTATCTTGGATAACAATTTGGATCTCTGACAACAACTTTTCTACCTGTGATCAAACAATACCATTCCAGGAAGGCTGTCTATTTGTAAATGTAAATTTTTCTACACTTTGAACATGACTTTTGTCACTCAGAATTAGACCATGTGGGAATAAGTGACACAAATTAATAAATGAGTCATATATTTCAAGAAGTATGGCAAATGTCCCTGAAATGTTTGCCGATCAAATTCTTACTATTTTCTTTTCATAAACATCATTCTGTCATTGCACATAAGATTCTACTTCTGATGGTGTTCTACTTCTGCTGGTGTGAGGGAACACACATTGTTCTGCTACAACATGAAACAGCAAAGAAATACAGAAGTTTAACCTGAATATTAATACAGAAATCCCATCCTCTTTTTTTAATAATGGTCTGTTCTCCTTATGAAACTTGAAAGGAAAAAAGTACTATAGGGAGTGAAAAGAGAGGGACAATTAAAGATATCAGAGTGTGGCAAACACCTTCCACAAATTAGCTACATGGAATCTTTATCAAAAGCACTGATGGCTATCAATTGGCAGAGAACTAAGGAGGTAGGAATACAAAGACAGATAGACAGAGAGATAAATTAATGGAGGAAGAAAACAAATTTGGGAAGAATAAGCTATAATTACTATTTTTTTGGGAAATTCTTTATCCCTCACACTCCAGAATATTTGATGTCCTCTCCTAAACTCAGGAGGAACATTAATTCCAATGCACACAACTATTCAGAGAAACACCTGTACAGTACATTATTATTTTTAAATAAATGTAGTAAATGACACAAATTAGAAAATCAGAAGTGAGAAATTATCTCTTTTGTCTGTTTCACTGTAATTGGAATTACCCAGGATACACATTGCTAGGCATTTCTGTGAAGACATTTTCGGGACTGAGGTATAGACAACATATGTCCTGAAATAGCTTGTTACCAGGGGGCATGGGACCCTAAATGAATAAAATGTAGAAAGAATAGGACTTGGAAGACGTTTCAGTTAGTAAAGGCACTTGTTGCTCTAGCAAGAGCATGTGTGTTTAAATCCATGCCACCTTCATAAACTATGACAAATTATTGTACATGCCTTTACTTTGAGTACTGTGGGATCGAGGCAGGGAGATACCAGGAACTTACTGAACATCCAGCTCCGCTAGAACAGTAGTAATCCACTTCAGTGATAATACAATGTAAAAGGAAATGTGAGGGTTCAAAATGATAAAGGAGGAAATTCCAATGACTTCTTAAATTGTGTACATGTGCTCATACACCCATACACTAAATATGCCAGCTCATGAATATCTACATGTTTTGTTTTTTTCTGATTTGTTTTTATTTTATTTTTTTATTTTATTTTCCAGTTTAAATTTAGATAAGAAACAAGGTTGCTTCACAAGTCAGTTCAAGGTCCCTCTCCCATTCCCTCCCTTCCTCACGTGACCTCCCCCCCCCGTTATCCCCTCATTTCTCCAGGAAGGGTGAGGCCCTCCATGGGGGTGTGCATAGTCTGTCATTTCATATAGGGCAGGGCCTAGACCCTTCCCCAAGTGTTCAGGGTGAGAGTGCACCTCACATTGTTCTATGGGAGTCCAAAGACTGTGTGTATACTTGGGATGGGTATTGATCTGCTGCCCAAGGCTCAGAAGATTCCCTAGGCCTCTTCACTGACACCCAGATTCAGGGGGTCTTGATCAGTCCCATGCTGGCTTCCCAGGCTAATGCCTGGGATTCAAGAGTTAACCTTTGTCTGGTCAGCTGTTTCTGGGGGTTAAACCAGCCCAGTCTTAATCCCTTTGATCATCAGTCCTCCCTCTCTGTTACTGGCTTTCTTGAGTTCAGCTCAGTACTTAACCAAGGGAGTCTGCCTCTTCTTCGATCAGCCACTAAATAAAGTTTCTGTTTCCCAGACTCTCTGGCCATAGGATTGTAGGTTGGCACTCCCCAGATCTATGTCTAAAATCCATATATGAGAGAGTACATGCCATGTTTCTCTTTTTGTGACTGGGTTACCTCACTCAGGATGGTTTCTTCTAGTGTCATCCATTTGCCTGCGAATCTCATGATTCCATTATTTTTTTCTGGTGAATAGTACCCCATTGTGTAGATGTACCACATTTTCTCTATCCACTCTTCAGGTGAGGGACATCTAGGTTGCTTCCACGTTCTGGCAATTACAAATAAAGCTTCTATGACCATATTGGAACAGACATCTTTGTTGTATGAATGGGCATCTTTTGGATATATGCCTAAGAGTGGAGTTGCTGGGTCTTGTGGTAGGTTTATTCCCATTTTTCTGAGGAATCTCCATACTGATTTCCAAAGTGGCTGAACCAGTTGGCACTCCCACCAGCAATGGAGGAGTGTCCCCCTTTCACCACATCCTCTCCAGCAAAAATTGTCATTGGTGTTTTTGATTTTAGCCATTCTGACTGGGGTGAGATGGTATCAGAGAGTTGTTTTGATTTGCATTTCCCGGATGGCTAAGGATGTTGAGCACTTTCTCAAGTGCCTCTCAGCCATTTTAGAATCCTCTATTGAAAACTCTCTATTTAGTTCTGCAGCCCACTTTTTAATAGGGTCCTTTGGTGTTTTGGAGACTTGCTTCTTGAGTTCTTTGTAAATTTTGGAGATCAACCCCCTGTCAGATGTGGGATTAGTGAATATTTTTCCCATTCTGTAGGGCTGCCATTTTGTCTTGCTGACTGTGTCCTTTGCCTTACAGAAGCTTCTCGGTTTCAGTAGGTCCCATTTATTGATTGTTGATCTTACTGCCTATGCTACTGGTGTTATGTTCAGGAAGCTGTCTCCTGTACCAATTCGTTCAAGGGTACCACCCACTTTCTCTTCTAAGAGGTTCAGTGTGGCTGGATTTATGTTGAGGTCTTTGATCCATTTGGACTTAAGTTTTGTGCATGGCGATAGACATGGATCGATCTGCATTCTTCTACATGCCAGTCTGCAATTATGCCAGCACCATTTGTTGAAGATGCTTTCTTTATTCCATTGTATATTTTTAGCTTCTTTGTCAAAAATCAGATGTTTGTACGTGTGTGGGTTAATACCCGGGTTTTCAATTCGATTCCATTGGTCTACCTGTCTATTTTTGTGCCAATACCAAGCTGTTTTCAGGACTATAGCTCTATAATAGAGCTTGAGGTCAGGGATGGTGATGCCTCCTGACGTTGCCTTGTTGAACAGGGTTGTTTTGGCTATCCTGGATCTTTTGTTTTTCCATACAAAATTGATTATTGTTCTTTCAAGGTTTGTGAAGAACTGTGCTGGGATTTTAATGGGGATTGCATTGAATCTGTAGATTGCTTTTGGCAGGATTGCCATTTTTACTACATTGATCCTACCTATCCAAGAGCATGGGAGATCTTTCCATTTTCTGAGGGCTTCTTTAATTTCTTTCTTTAAAGATTCAAAGTTCTTACGATACAGGTCTTTCACTTGTTTGGTTAGCGTTACCCCAAGGTATTTTATGTTGTTTGTGGCAATTGTAAAGGGTGATGTTTCTCTGATTTCTCTTTCAGCCCTTTATCATCTGTATATAGTAGGGATACGGATTTTCTTGAGTTGATCTTGTAGCCTGCCACTTTGCTGAAGGTGTTAATCAGCTGTAAGAGTTCTCTGGTAGAGTTATTTGGGTCATTGATGTAAACTATCATATCGTCTGCAAACAGTGAAAGTTTGACCTCTTCCTTCCCAATTTGTATCCCCTTGATCCCCCTTTGTTGTCGTATGGCAATAGCTAGAACTTCAAGTACCATGATGAAAAGGTATGGAGAGAGTGGACAGCCTTGTTTTGTTCCTGATTTTAGAGGAATTGCGTTGAGTTTCTGTCCATTTAGTTTGATGTTGGCTGTTCGTTTACTGTATATAGCTTTTATTATGTTTAAGTATGTCCCTGTTATCCCAGATCTCTCCAAGACCTTTATCATGAAGGGGTGTTGGATTTTGTCAAAGGCTTTTTCAGCATCTAGTGAGATGATCATGTGATTTTTGTTTTTCAGCTTGTTTATATGGTGGATTACGTTGATGGATTTTCGTATGTTGAACCATCCCTGCATTCCTGGGATGAAACCTACTTGATCGTGGTGAATGATTGTTTTGATGTGTTCTTGGATCCGATTTGCCAGTATTTTATTGAGTATTTTTGCATCAATGTTCATGAGGGATATTGGTCTGAAGTTCTCTTTCTTAGTTGTATCTTTGTGTGGCTTGGTGATCAAGGTTATTGAAGCCTCATAGAAAGAGTTTGGCAAAGACCCTTCTGCTTCTATTGTGTGGAACACTTTTAGAAGAATTGGTATAAGCTGTTCTTTGAATTTCTGGTAGAATTCTGCACTGAGGCCATCTGGACCTGGGCTTTTTTTGGTTGGGAGACTTTTGATGACAGCTTCTATTGCCATAGGGGTTATAGGTCTATTTAAATTGCTTATCTGTTCTTGGTTTAGTTTTGGCAATTGATAGCTGTCCAGGAAGTCATCCATTTCCTTTAAATTTTCGAATTTTGTGGAGTACAGGTTTTCAAAGTATGACCTAATGATTCTCTGGATTTCCTCAGAGTCTGTTGTTATGTCCCCCTTTTCATTTCTAATTTTGTTAATTTGCCTGTTCACTCTCTGCTGTTTGGTAAGTTTGGACAAAGGTTTGTCTATCTTGTTGATTTTCTCAAAGAACCAACTCTTCGTTGCGTTGATTCTTTGTATTGTTTTCCTGGTTTCTACTTTATTGATTTCAGCCCTCAATTTGATTATTTCCTGGCGTCTACTCCTCCTGGGGAGTGTGCTTCTTTGTGTTCTAGAGCTTTCAGCTGTGATGTTAATTCTCTGGTATAACTGTTCTTCTGTTTCTTCATGTGAGCATTTAGTGCTATGAACTTCCCCCTTAGCACTGCTTTCAAAGTGTCCCATAGGTTTGGGAATGTTGTGTCTTCATTCTCATTTAATTCGAGGAAGTCTTTAATTTCTTTTTTTATTTCCTCTTTGACCCAGGGATGGTGCAGTTGAGCATTATTCAATTTCCATGAGTTTGTAGGTTTACTGCAATTTGTGTTGTTGTTGAATTCTAATTTTAAAGCATGGTGGTGATAAGATGCATGGAGTTATTCCAATTTTTTTGTAGCTGCTGAGGTTTGATATGTTGCCAAGTATGTGTTCGATTTTTGAGAAGGTTCCATGTGGTGGTGAGAAGAAGGTATATTCTTTTTTATGTGGATGAAATGTTCTATAGATATCTGTTAATCCCAGTTGGGTCATTACTTCTATTAGCCCTTATGCTTCTTTGTTGAGTTTTTGTTTGGTATTCCTGTCTAGTGGTGAGAGTGGTGTGTTGAAATCTCCCACTATAACTGTGTGGGGCTTTAGATGAGATTTAAGTTATAATAATGTTTCTTTAACGAATGTGGATGCCTTTGTATTTGGGGCATAGATGTTCAGGATAGACACTGCATCTTGGTGGGTTTCACCTGTGATGAGTATGCAATGACCTCCTTCATCTCTTTTGATTGATTTTATTTTAAAGTCTACTTTGTTAGATATTAGGATTGCTACCCCGGCTTGTTTCTTGGGTACATTCGATTGAAAATTTTTTCCCAACCTTTAATTCTCAGGTAATGTATGTCTTTAAGGGTGAGGTGTGTTTCTTGTATGCAGCAGAAGGAAGGGTTCTGTCTTCGAATCCAATCTGCTAGTCTGAGTCTTTTTATGGGTGAGTTAAGGCCATTAATATTGAGGGATATTAATGACCAATAATTGCTCATCCTTCTTCGATTTGCGATGGTTGTTGTTGGTGGAATTATGTGTGGAGTTGCACCCTTTTGCTCTTTTGGCTGTTGGTAGAGAGAGATTCTCTAATGCTTATGTGTTTCTGGTTGTAGTTAGCTTCCTTGGGTTGGAGTTTTCCTTCCAAAATTTTCTGTAGGGCTGGGTTAGTGGACACATATTGCTTGAATCTAGTTTTGTCATGGGATATCTTGTTTTCTCCGTCTATAGTGATTGAGAGCTTTGCCGGGTATAGTAGTCTGGGCTGGCATCCGTGGTCTCTTAGTGTAGGTAGAATATCTATCCAGGACCTTCAGGCTTTCAGCGTTTCCATGGAGAAATCAGGTGTAATTCTGATAGGTCTGCCTTTATATGTTACTTGACCTTTTTCCTTAGCTGCTCTTAATATTCTTTCTTTATTCTGTATGTTTGGGGTCTTGATTATTATGTGGCAAGAGGATTTTTTTTGTGGTCCACTCTATTTGGTGTTCTTTAGGCTTCTTGTACCTTAATTGGCATGTCTTTCTTAAGGTTGGGAAAGTTTTCTTCTATGATTTTGTTGAATATGCCTTCTGCCCCTTTGAGCTGGATTTCTTCTCCTTCTTCTATACCTATTATTCTTAGGTTTGGTCTTTTCATGGTGTCCCATAGTTCCTGGATGTTTTGTGTTAAGGATTTGTTGGATTTAAGGTTTTCTTTGGTTGATAAATCCATTTCTCCTAGCGTATCTTCAACACTTGAGATCCTCTCTTCCATCTCTTCTATTCTGTTGGTAATGCTTGTATTGGTAGTGCCTGTCTGTTTGTCCAGCTTTTCTATTTTCTGCCTTTCTTCAGATTGTGTTTTTTTTAATGACTCTATTTCAGTTTTCAACCCTTGCAGTGTTTGCATTGCTTCTTGCAATTTTCTGTTTATCTGTTCGTCCGTTTGTTGCCTTTTATGAATTTTTTGGTTTGTTCTTTCTTCCATTTCTTGCATTTTTTGGTTTGTTTTTTGTTCCATTTCTCGCATTTTGTGCTTTGTTTCTTCTTCCATTTCCTGCCTTTTTTGGTTTGTTTCTTCTTCCATTTTTTTCATTTTTTCCTTTGTTTTTTCTACCATTTCTTGCATTTTTTGCTTTGTTTCTTCTTCCATTTCCTGCCTTTTTTGGTATGATTCTTCTTCCAATTCTTGCATTTTTTGCTTTGTTTTTTCTTCCATTTCTTGCATTTTTTGCTTCATCTCTTCTTCCATTTTCTGCCTTTTTTGGTTTGTTTTTTCTTCCAATTCTTGCATTTTTTGGTTTGTTTTTTCTTCCATTTCTTTGAGGGATTTTCCAATATCCTCTTTTAGGGCCTCTATCATTTAATGAAAGTGCTTTTAAGGTCTTCTCTTATGCTTTGTCCGCATTGGAATGTTGGGGTCTTGCTGGTGTGGAGTCTCTAGAATCTGGCGGTGTCATATTTGTTTTTCTGTTGCTGACTGTGTTTTTGTATTGTCTCTTTCCCATCTCTTCTTCTAGTGGGTGCAGAAAGAGCCCCTTACTGGTCTGGGGACCAGAGTTCCCTTTTGGTGGGTGCTAGCAAGTCCAATAATCTGGTGGTTCTTCTATTCCTTGTCTGAATGCTGGTCCCATGGGTGGAGAAGAAGAACAGGAATCTGGGGTGCTTATCCTCTTACCTGGTCCCCTGGTCCCTTTGCTGTGTCCTGTTGTACTTGATCCAGAACAGCTACTCCCCTGGTCTCCTTGGGTCCTCTGGTTTCCTGGTCTCGTTGGTGGGAGAGAAGACCTGGGGTCTGGGTGCTTGGCTCCCGCCGGGATTGGGAGCTCTGTGCAGGTCCCAGGCGATCTGCAGGCACTGGAGCACAGGCCGGGAAGCCGGCCTGTTTACCTGATGCTGTCCGAGGAACAGCTGCTTCCTTGGACTCCCAGCCTCCTCCCCTTTCCTGGTCTCGTTGGTGGGAGTGAAGACCTGGAGTCTGGCGTGCTTGGCTCCCGCCGGGATTGGGAGCTCTGTGCAGGTCCCAGGCGATCTGCAGGCACTGGAGCACAGGCCGGGAAGCCGGCCTGTTTACCTGATGCTGCTTGAAGAACCGCCGCTTCCCTGGACTCCCAGCCTCCTCTCCTTTCCTGGTCTCGTTGGTGGGAGCGAAGATCCGGAGTCTGGGGTGCTTGGCTCCCGCCGGGATTGGGAGCTCTGTGCAGGTCCCAGGCGATCTGCAGGCACTGGAGCACAGGCCGGGAAGCCGGCCTGTTTACCTGATGCTGCTGGAAGAACCGCCGCTTCCCTGGACTCCCAGCCTCCTCTCCTTTCCTGGTCTCGTTGGTGGGAGCGAAGATCCGGAGTCTGGGGTGCTTGGCTCCCGCCAGGATTGGGAGCTCTGTGCAGGTACCAGGCGATCTGCAGGCACTGGAGCACAGGCCGGGAAGCCGGCCTGTTTACCTGATGCTGCTGGAAGACGAATATCTACATGTTAACAGACACAAGAAATAAAGTTAAAGACACAAACACACAATTATAAGTAATAACAGAAAAGAAAATTAGATGAACAATATCACATGTCTCCCTTATTCTGATTGCAGATGTGATATAATTATCCATGTGGTGTGTGCTCCAAGTGTCATTCATTCTCTTTGAGGCAGAACTCAACTTTTCTGAGAATTTTTATTTCTCCACATCTTTCATTCCCTTCTTGTCATGGTTTTAGTTGCAGCAATATGAAATTTAACTAATATTTATGAAACCAGAAATTTTGCTATTTACAAACACAGAAATAAAAACTTAAGAGGTAAACTTCCAATGGCAAACTATTCCAATGTCTGTGTTTGTATGTGTCTATGTAGCATGAAGAATGAAGACCACACAACATAAACATATATGAAGATTATATAATATATATCCATAAACAATAAAGACATCATTGAGATCATAGTCTTTATATAAATTAAAAGATATAGAATTAATCTCATTACATAAAACACTTAAAATTCCAATCACAGAGCAACTCCCAGTCTGTATATTGTGGAAATCATCACAAAATAATTTATTTATTACACCTGTCAATCTTTACAAGTACAAATTAACTTCAGAAGTTATACAATGTAAACGAAATTAAGGATTTTGGAAATGTAAAAATGCACAAAACTACAGTCAGCTTAGTGTCCTCATATCTGCATAAAAATCCAAACTCAGATACACATAAATAGGAAAGAACAATGAATGAGTTTATCGTTAAGGTGTTTTTGTTATACTGGATATAGTGTTCAGTGTATAATGTTCAATGGACCCCCAAAAAACATTAAAAAATCAAATGGATTGTAGTGAATGTCTTCATTTATAAACTGGGTAATTTACTCAGGGAGGCACAGATCTCAGTGAAAAACACAAAACACAAAGTAGACAGCTTCTCAGGAACCACACCTGAGGTTGACGTCTGGCCTATATATTTGTGTGTTCACATAGAAGTTATCTTATACACGTCCACATGTAAACAAATACACAACGATGCTTGTGACCAATTAAAACTACAGAGGTTATAATGTGACAAAATAAAAAACTTCTGCAATGTAGCATTTTGCATTCCCTACATCACTAGAAGACTAATCATCTTCAAAAAAATTATCCATAACTCCCACTATAAAATTATCCTTATATATACCCTGACACCAGAGGTGGTGTTGGGTGTGTCAGGAAGAGGCGGTTACTCTTTGGAAAAAGTCAAGATTAGGGTGTCCTCTTAGGTGAGCCCTTAACGGAAGTTATTTCTCTGGGCTACGTATTGTTTTTAGTAAACATGTTTTTAGTAAATATTGTATTACAGCTGCCTGCTCCCAGGATTATGGGGAAGTGTGATTCTGGCCAATGTATGATGTTCCATAGTGAACAACCAAGGTGACATAAGTAACTAAAATTGTGTCCTCTACCAAGTGCAACAAGGGTCCTGGACCCCTGAGTCTTCATTCTAGGACCTGATTATTGCTATTATTATTTAATACGTTTTATTTAAATTACAAACAATCCTATTTTACTGATTGATCCTAGTTCTGTCTCCCTTAGATTCTCCCAGGTTACTCATTTCCCCTCCAATAACATTGCCCATCAGCACACCAAGGAAGGTGCAGCCTTATATGTTGGAATCATTGAAATCTATCAAGTCTTTTGGGGCAGGACCTATGCCCTCCCCAATATATCTAAGCAAATAACACATCATTTCATCGGGAATGCGCACTCAAAGACAATTTCTGCACTAGGGATCCATCGTGGATCCAGTGCCAAAGGCTCTGTAGACTGCCCAATCTTCCTAGCTGACACCCACATTCAAGTGGCCAGCAATGGTCGTTTGTTGGTTTCTCAAGTTGGGACTGTGAATTAAAACTTACTCAGGTCAGCTGTTTCTGTGTGTTTTCCCAACCTGACTTTGACCATTTTGTTCCTCAATCCTCCCTCTCTGAAACGAGATTCCAGGAGTTTGACTCAGTAGTTGCCTCTGAATCTCTGTTTCTGATTCAATCTGCTAGTGGATGAAGGCTCTATGATGGCATTGACAGTAGTCATCATTCTCATTATAGGGGAAAGGCATTTAAGGTAGCCTCTTCAGATTTTAGATTCCTTGATTTGGTCATACTTGTGAATGTATGTACAATTCTCCAGTACTAGATTTCTTTTTAAACCTATAGTGACGACCTATATAGATGTGTCTTTTATTCTTGATATACTCTATTCATCTTAGCAATCAATATTCCAAATAGCTTACGTTATCCTCCACACTCTGATGGGGAAGTCCTGTGTATATATCAATAAAGCACTGTTGGCCAATAGGGAAGCAAAATAGGAGAGACTAGGAGTTGAGGAGGATTATGGGAAAGAGAGACAATGTAGTTCGCCAGAGAAATAAGATGTCTGGATCCTTTTCTCCGGTAAGAGAAATACTTAGATTAACAATTATGGGTTAGCCAGTAAGAAACAAACAAATGGCCAACAGCTTCATAATTAATATAACCTCCTGTGTGTTTTTGGGGACAGCAACTGTGGCAGAGCCCAAGCAGCTGGCAGGGGGGGAGAGACTAAGCAGGTGGAAGAGGAAAAGGCTTCACACTATGTATGGGGTCAACTTGTGGTGTTCAATTTCCACATAGCATGACAAGAGCAGAGCTTCTCTGTAGCAGCATTTTTCTCAGGTGTGCTTTGTTTTGCTAGCAAACAACAGAGACTCACACAGCTGTCTTAAGGAAGTCTTCCTGACTCAGCATAAGCAAAAAACAAAAACCAACATAGTTCTTTTAAGAGGATCTGCTAACGATTGGAAGCGTATATGTACAGGTGCAAGTCGCAGTGACCACATCTCCAAGTTGGCAGCCTTTGCTTCATGTCAGCATAGACTGTGACAGTGAGCTGGAGTCAAACTTATGCCTGCCATGTTGGAAAAACTGTAGTTTAAACAGCCATGGTTTTAACAGATAAGACACATGCCCAAAAAATAACCCATAAAGATTTACAGTAAAGTCAGATTCAGATGAAAAAAAAACTTCTAAAGTTATAAAATGCATTTAAAAATATATTGAGGAAGCCGGGCGTTGCTGGCGCACGCCTTTAATCCCAGCACTCGGGAGGCAGAGGCAGGCAGATCTCTGTGAGTTCGAGGCCAGCCTGGTCTGCAGAGCGAGTGCCAGGACAGCCTCCAAAGCCACAGAGAAACCCTGTCTCAAAAGCAAACAAACAAAAAAAATATATTGAGGATTGAGAGACAAAATGAAACAGCATATTGGTAAACAGAGAAGCTTGTTCTGGTGGCACACAAAAGGTAATGCTTTCTCCAGATACAGTGGCATATCGATTTCCAGAGAAATCTGGTCTCAGAGAAATAAATAAATAAAAGTAAAAGAAATAGAGTAATATAAGCCACGTAAAGATTGAAAATAAACAAATAGTCTGGATACTACATACTATGGTGATGCTCAGTTTTTTGATTGCTAAAGGAACTGCTAAAGTACACTCGATTATAAGTGCTGCTGAATCAATTCAACTTAAGTCTTTTCAAAATGCCTTGATTTCACAATTGAAGTATAAGAATATGTTACTTTGGAAAAGATATTTTATTTGTTTCCACAGAGAATAGATTCTTTTAAGGCTTCTGTGCTTTATTGAACCAAGACCCCCAGAATCAATGGCCCGAGATTTCCAACAATTAAGATATAAGATGACGCAGCCTTACAGACTAGAACAAAGTCCTTGGGCAAGGTTTCTGAGTTTTGTCCCCATAGTATGAAGAGCACCCTAATACAGCAGGAAGAAATTTTGAATGATCAAAGTCCAAATTCCCATATTGTTCATAAATCTTACTTTACATTTAAGTAGGGTTGCTTAAAATTGGTTAATGATCACAACCAATCTCTTTTCAATGGTAAAAGAGGATTATAGTATGGAAATGAATACTTGGAATGAGTATAGTTTATCATTTATCAGTACAGATTCAAAATCAATATTGTGATACGTATATTTCTTCTCCTTTTAAGTATTGTCTTCATACAGAATTTTAAATGTAATACATAATTAATTACATGTTATAGATAGTTTCTTGTAATTGTTAGAACTTATAGTTAGGTAAGTTAGGTTTTCTAGATATATAGAGATGTATTTGACATAGACAGACAGTTTTCAAACCTTTCAAAGACCTTCAGAAAATGGCATTTAAAATTGGTTATGGTTATACTTGACAATGAGAAATGTCTGCTCCTGGCCGCATCAATTACATCTGAGAGGAAGATGGGCATCGAAGAAACACATTATTGAGTTGTCTTTCAACATGGTAAGTATTGATTTGAGCAAGATATGTTCTTACCTTGACTGTTTGCCTGATGCTATATAAACTGGACATGCAGGACCCAGAAGAAAGTGATTACTAAACTCAAATTGTCCTTCATGGATCCTGCTTCATGGAAGACTCTGCTAGACTTTCTTCAGGACACAGACAATCACTGAAAAACTGCTAATGCATATGGACAGCTTGAAATTTCCTGCTTGGCTGAGAATTCTTCCAGGCACACTGTGGCCTATGAGATGATGATATATGCCCCAATGTTACAAACAAACTTCGGTTAACTGTCCAGGTAGCAAGATGTCACTGCCAATTCTAGTGTTTTTACATAACCCTTCTGTGATCTTTGAAGGAATTGAAGGCAGATATTTATAATCACAGTTTTTCTTACTTATGATAAAAGATTAGCTACATATAAGAATTGAGACTTGTACAGATAAGATAGATGATACAATCTTTTCTTTAAATATTACTAAATGTTAATGGACAAACTGTTGTAACTATGTTCTTACTTGATAACTCTCCTGTTATATATAATTTGACTATTTTAAAGTTAAAACCTTTCTTTTTATTTATTTCTTTTTAACGGGTTCATATGAGTATGGAAGGGAGAGTGAATGGGATTGGTATATAAATTAAGACTGTTCGTAATTTTAAAAATAATTAAAAATGGAAGAAAAGAAAAAAACCTATTTTAGACAGATTAGAGGATATGGTGTCACATGTCCTTTTATATATGTTTCTCTTATTGGTTGATGAACAAAACACTGATGATCATGTATGCAATCAGAAATGTAGACTGTTCTTCCAGTCCAGGAGAAAGCTGTGAAGAAGAAAGAGAGAGAGAGTAAGAGAAGTGATGGCATTCTGTGGAATGAGTAACATGCCAGATAATGGATAAGTCATAGCCTTGTTCCAATACATGGATTAATAGAAATGTGTTAATAATTAAAACAGAGCTTGTAAATAAGAATATCAACACACCAGCCAAGAATTTAATAATTAATATAAGATATGTGTGTTTGTTGTGTCAAAGTGCATTGGGACCAGGCAGCAAGGAAATCGCTTTCTTCAAGATTCTTTATTCCTACCTCACTGCCTAACTACACACTTATCATCCATTGTCAAATATTATTCACTAATATTCAATTTGTTTTCATTCTATATGCAGGGACCTACATTATTCAGAACAGATGTTCAGTGCAGATTCTGTTGGTGCAAGGGGGAATACAATGTCTCCAAATTAAAGTGAAAAAAATTGATATATGAAATATTATCTCAAGAGAGAGTAAATATTTGCTGTAGACTAGGATTTCTAAGTTGTTTGTGAAGGGGGAATAAGTCGAGTTACAAGAATCAAGTCAGCTGACTGACAAATCGACTAGTATACAAGAATTCCAGGCTTCAATCATCCACACTGCTGTAGTTTTACCTTGATGTTGAGGTCTGTATACCAACTGTAAGCATAGGAGAAGGAAATATAAGAAGGAGATGTTTAGGTATAAACCTGAAGTTTTTACCAACAATCCAGACACTTCGGGCACCACAAAAGATCTGAGACAGGACAAGAAAGAAAAGAGACCACTCTTTTTGAAGGTCCCAGAGATCATGAGAAACACACTGAGCAGCGATCCCAGTCTATCTGCTTTTCATCCTGTCATCAGAAAAAGACCTAGTTCATATTTTCAGCCCAGACCAGTGAAGGCGACAAGATCCTTGGATATGTCACTTCTGTTGGAAGAGAATGTGGATTGTTGTCCACTCTGCAGTGGAGTTGCTGCAAGGTCTTCAGGACCTGGACAAAGAGATGACAAAGCAAAGATGACAGAAAACTATGAAGTAACAGCTGGACCATCTTCCTCTGATCAACATGAACTGGTAAACTCCCCATCAAATCAAAAGTCCATGAAAACTGCCCCATTTACTGATCAGGTTTTGAAATGTTCAAAATCTGTTCCAGGGGGTAGGGTCACCTCAACATTTGTCCATGGGAAGCAGAGATCTTCCAAATATCTGGAAGATAAACACAGATGTGTCCCCTCCACGGAACAGGGCTTAATTCCTTTTTCCTGTAGTGAAGGATACCATAAACATTCCATTAGTCTTGGAAGAAAACATAGGCAATCTCACACAGACCAGTCATGTCCAAAATCTACGAATCTAGAACAAAATGATTCTAAGCAATTGCCTTCTGCAATTAGCAATATCCAAAATTCAAAATACGTTCAGAATGGACTGACCTCTAAATTTACATCAGTTCAAAGGTTAAAAGCTTTGGCATTTGACAAAGAGGATACCCCATTCTGCAGGAATACACAAGGAGATACTGGTGCTGACAAATGGGCCCAAGTTCCTAGACTATCTTTATTGAATACACACGTCCTTGCACATAATACATCTGATGAAAGGGACATTGATATTACTCCTGGGAATAACTCATTTCTAGATATTAAATCATTCACAGAAGGGACACAGGATATTTCATGCTTTCTGGGAGGGCTTTAGCACCACCCACATGTGAGGGAGGAGGTTTGGCTAATTCATCACTGTCAGAGAGGAATGAGGACAAATTTTGCTCTGGCCCTGGGACTTTTGTACCCTTGCATTTCAGTCAGGGGAAAATAACACTATCCATTCCTAAAGACTGGACAAACACGGATATGCCCTTCCCGGAAGAGCAGATACCACAAACTCCCTCTTACAACATGAGGTCAAGACATTCCTTCACTAGGAGAAGTAGACTGAAACAGGAAATCATAACAAAAAGAAGCAACAGTAGAACACAATCAAATCTTAATGGCCTGGAGTTGCTAAAATCTGACCCAGTAACTCCCCACCATCTCTTAAGAATTGACCATGTCCTAACACCAAACACTTCTGATGAATGCGGCACAGACATTATTATGGCAGCACCTGTTCCTAAAGGCATTCCTTCATTTTCTGAAGAGTCCCAGGTTACATCTAACACTACTGGAGAGGCCTTAACACAATTCACATTTAAGGAGAGTGTTCTGGATGATGCTTCCTTTACAGAGGTGGCTGGAACACAATTTTGTTCCAATTCTGTTTTATTGGGCCCTTTCATTTCAATCAAGAAACAGAAAGAACATCCATTCCTGCAAAATGGAAATATACACATACTCCCTACCAGAAAAAGGGATCACTCATTCCTCCTCATACAAAATGAGGAACAGGGTTTCTTATTCTAAGAGAGGGAGATGAGATTGAAACAAGAAATTACAACACAAGGAAGATTCAATAGATCAAAACAAGATCAAAATAGACTAGGTTGGCTAAAATGTGACATTCCAACTCCCATTACAATCTCAGGAGTAAGGAGAAGGCAAACACCAACCACATATGATAAAAGGGACACTGATATTACTATGGGGACACCTGAGTCTCCAGAAAATCCTTCATTATCAGAAGCCACCAAGGATAACTGCACTGTAGCTAGGGGAGACTTTGCAACATCCACAGTTGAGGGAGAATTTCTGGGTGATGCACCCCTAGTAGATGGGACTCTGCCCAAAACTCGCTCCGTTCCAGACACTGTAAAGCCTTTGGCATTTAATCAAGTAAGTGCCCACAACACTCTCCAGACCTGCATATTGGAAGTTCACGCAAACACTCTCTCAGGTAGAAGAGTTATCACATTCTGCGTCTATCAAAGAGGACCCCATGAAATCCTCTTCTATGAATAGAGCAATGCAACAGGCAAACAAAGCACAAGGAAGCCTTAGTAGAACTCGGCCTTATGACAATTGCTCAGGGCATAAATCCTTTGTCCGACAAACTCCCACCTCTACTTTAAGAGATGAGAGAGGCCAAGCATTAAATACGAAACTTGAATGCAAATTTGACATTGTTATTGGTACATCTGAGTCTCTAGACCTACCATTAATCCCAGGGCAGGCTCAGATTACTTGCATCTCTACTGTCAAAAACCAAACACAGTCCACAACTGAACCCTCAACTTCAGAGCTGAATGTGGCTGCATTTGGCTCTTGCCATGGAAGTTTTCTACACTTGGAGTCCATTCAAGGCCGTGTAACAAAATCCAAACCTACAGAGTGGTCTTACACACCTATGCCTGGCAAAGAGGAAGGTATCCCGCACTCTGCATCTTACAAAGTCGATTGCAGATGCTCCTCCTCTGGGAGAGGCTGATTAAAACAGCAAGTAACAACACAAGGAAGCCTCAATATATCAAATTCTGATGTCATATACTCAGGCAAATCTTATGATGATGAGCTACAACCTCCCATATCTGCCTTAAAAGCAGAGAGAGGCCCATAATCCATTACAAAAGATGAATGGGACATTGGCATTGCCCTTGGTACAACTGGTTCTCTAGACCTTCAATTAATCTCAGAACAGGCACCGGTTAATTATGTCTATTCTAGGAATGTACACACACAATCAACAACCGAGGGTGTGGCTCTGCAAGATCCTTCATGTTCAGAGGATTCTGTGCAACCATCGTGTCCTGGTCATGCATCTTTTCCAGCATTGCACTTCACTCAAGGTCCTATAACACTATCCATTCCTCCAGAGTGGACATACACACATATGCCATCCCCAGAGGAAGATTTTACCCACTCTCCATTTTCCAAAATGGGACCCATGCATTCTACATCTAGGAAAAGCAGACTGAAGCATTCAACCATGGCACAAGGCAACTTCAGTAGCTCACAAAATGATAACAGTGGCCTTGATGTGCAGACACTTGCCTCACACATTCAATTCCCTGCCTTATTTGCTGTAGAAGGGCTAACAATAATCACTACTGGTGAATGGGACACTGATATTATTATGTGGAAATCTGAATCTCCAGAAAATCCTACATTTTCAGAAGACACCAAGGCTAATTACACTGTAGCTAGAGGAGGCTTTGCAGCATCCACATTTGAGGGAGGACTTCTGGGTGATGGGCCCCAGCAAAGGGGGCTCTGCCCCGAATTTGCTCCTTTCTGGACACTAAAGACTTTGGCATTTAAAAAAGTGCCAAAAACTCTCTCCAGACCTGCCGATTGTGAGTTCACACATATGCCCACTTACGTGGAAGAGCTGAGACCTTCATTCTCTACCAAAGAGGGCCCCATGACATCCTCTTCTATGAAAAGAGGAATGAAACAGGCAGACAAAGCACAAGGAAGCCTGGGTAGAACACAGCCTGATGACAATTGCTCAGGCCAGACAACCTGTGTCCCACAAACGTCCCCCTCTGCTTTAACATCTGAGACTGGCCCAGCATCCAATACAAAACTTTAATGAGACTTTGACATTGTTCATGGTACATCTGGGTCTCTAGACCTATCACTCATCCCAGCACAGGCTCATGTTACTTGCATCTCTACTGTCAAAACCCAAACACAGTCCACAACTGACAGAGGTGTTCTGGCTGATCCATCAACTTCAGAGGTGTCTGTGGAAGCATTTGGCTCTTGCCATAGTAGTTTTCTACCCTTTAATTACACTCAAGACTGAGGAATATAATCCAAACCTGCAGAGTGGTCATACACACAGCCGAGGGTGGGGCTCTGCATGATTCTTCATGTTCAGAGGATTCTGTGTAATTATCTGGTCCTGGTACCACATATTTTCAAGCATTGCACTTCCCTCAATGGCCTATAACACTATCCATTCCTTCAGAGTGGACATACCCACATTTGCCCTCTCCAGAGGAATAATTCACCCATTTTCCATTTTACAAATGGGAAACAATGGGTTCCACCTCAAGGAGAAGCAAACTGTAGTAAGAAACCACAGCACAAGGCAACTTCAGTAGCTCACAAAAAGTTAACAGTGTTCCTGACTTGCAAACACTTGACTCACAAATTCAATGCCCTGCCATTATTGCTGCAGAAGGGCTAACAATAACTATTTCTGATGAATGGGACACTGATATTATTATGGAGACATCTGAGTCTCCAAACAATCCTTCATCTTTTTAGACACCAACGTTATTTACTCTATAGATTTAGGAGACTTGCCACATCCGCAGTGTACGGGGGGTTTCTTTGTGATGTGCCCACAGCATAGAGGGTTCTGCACCAAATTTGCTCCTTCCCTAAAACTGTAAGGCCTTTGGGATTCAGTGAAATGCCCACAACTCTCTCCAGACCTTCCCGATTGGAAGGTTGTATATATTCCCTCTCAGGAGGAAGTCTAACACCTTC
>NW_024432854.1:0-516 GCF_017639785.1 Mesocricetus auratus
GACTCTCCTGTGTTTTCTTCTTCCACCAGAATCCTCCTGGACTCCTAGCCCCACCTATCTAGATTCCTATTGGCCAGCAGTAATTTATTGACATATACACAGGACTTCCCCAACATCTCCTCTTTTCTGTTTAAACAAAAAAAAAAAGGTCTTAACTTTTTTTTTAAATTTTATTTTCCAGTTTAAATTTAGATAAGAATCAAGGTTGCTTCACAAGTCAGTTCCAGGTCCCTCTCCCATTCCCTCCCTTCCTCCCGTGCCCTCCACTCCCGCCCCCCGTTATCCTCTCATTTCTCCAGGGAGGGTGAGGCCCTCCATGGGGGTGTCCATAGTGTGTCATTTCATATAGGGCAGGGCCTAGACCCTTTCCCAAGAGTTCTGGGTGAGAGTGCACCTCACATTGTTCTATTGGAGTCCAAAGTCCGTGTGTATACTTGGGATGGGTACTGATCTGCTGCCCAAGGCTCAATAGATTCCCTAGGCCTCTTCACTGACACCCAGATTCAGGGGGTCTTG
>NW_024432855.1:0-8528 GCF_017639785.1 Mesocricetus auratus
ATAATTTATTTACAGTGATAAATCCACCCTAGCAAGCATCTTATGTTAATTTACAGATGTTGTGCTAGGACATGGATCGCCAAAACTGGATTAACCTTGCCTAAAAGCTGCGTCTGGGAGGAGGAGCAAGTACACCGTTCATAAATAAACCAAATAACAGTTGAACCAAGACTATATCTGGAAAGAATATCAGTGTACCACAAGATTTCTATATAAACTAACGGGAAGAAAGAAAACACAACAAAAACCCCAATCAAGCAAAACAAAACTAAATCAACACATATTTATCCCTGAAGTTCCATATTCAATTTTATGGAAATTTAAATTGCAACAATAAAATGTGCATTTTTCTTTTTCTCAGTCATGTAAAGCATTTAAAACTTTAAGACACATTCTTACCTGTTATACTTTTTCTTTTACTCATAGGCCAAAGAACTGACAGAGGATTTTGAAAGAGAATCTAGTGTATGAGGCATCAATATATTCAGCTGCTAAACTAAGTGTCCAGTCAGAGCTAATACTGAATACACTGAACTATATTGCAGTGTGACATCACAATTAAACATGGTGCCATCAGTATGCTACAATATGACATCATAATTATACACAGTGACATCAGTATAGTGCACTATGACCTCACACATATACACTGTGACCATAGTATCATGTCACATCATGATTATACATTGTGAGATGATCAATATTGTGCACTATGACCTCAAAATTATAGGCTCTGACATCACTATTATACATTGTGTCATCACAATTATACACTGTGACATCACTATTCTGCACTATGAAACACAATTTTGCACTGTGACATCACTATTGTGCCCTGTGAAATCACAGTTATACACTGTGTCATCACTGTCCTGCACTGTGACATCACAGTTATACACTATGACATCACTTTAGTACACTATGAACAATGGTGCATCATTATAGTGCACTATGACATCACAATTACACAATGTGACATCACTATAGTGCACTACGACATCACATTTATACACTATAGTGCACTATGACATCACAGCTGTACATTGTGACATAACTATTCTGAACTATGAAACACAATTTTACACGGTGACATCTCTACAGTGAACTGTGACATCAAAATTATACAATGTGACATCACATCACTATAGTGAACTATGACATCACAATTATACACTGTGACATCACCAAAATACATTATGACATCACAAGTACACACCGTGACATCACTGTAGTGCACTATAACATCACAATTATACACTGTGACATCACTATGGTGCAATGTGACACCACAATTATACACTGTGATATCACTATGCAGCACTATGACATCCTAATTATACATTGTAAGATCACTATAGTGCACTATGACATCACAGCTATACACAGTGACATCACTATACTGCACAATAACATCACAATTATACAATGTGACTTCACTATACTACACTATGACATCACAATTATACACTAGAGTGCACTGTGACATCAAAATTATACACTGTGATGTCATTATTCAGCACTATGAAACACAATTATACACGGTGACATCACTATTATGCACTGTGACATCACAGTTATACACTGTGACATCACTATCCTGCACTATGACATCACAATTACACACTGTGACATCACGTTAGTACTCTATGAACACAATTATAAATCGTGACATCAGTATATGGCACTATAAAAATTATACAGTATTACATCACTATACTGCACTATGACATCACAATTATATACCGTAACATCACTATAATGCACTGAGACATCACAATTATACAGTGTAACATCACTATACTGTACCATGATATCACAATCATACACTACATTGTGATATCTACATTGTGACATCACTATACTGCACTGTGTCATCACAATTTTACATTGTGACATCAATATACTGCATTATGTCATCACAAATATACACTGTGACATAACTATAGAGAATTATGACATCAAAAGTATGCTTTGTGACATCATTAAGTGCACTATGACATCACAATTATACACTGAGATATCATTATATTGCATTATGAAACACAATTTTACACTGTGACATCACTATATGGCACAGTGACATTAAAATTATAAACTGTGACATCACAATTCTGCACTGTGACATATTATACACTCTGACATCACTATACTGCACTCTGACATCACAAATATATCTTGTGACATCACAAGAGTGGACTGTGACATCACAATTAAACAGTGTGACATCACTATAATACACTATGACATCACAATTATCCATTGTGACATCACTGTAGGACAATGTGACATCAAAATTATACAATCAGACATCACTGTACTGCACTAGGACATAACAATTATACACCATGACATCACTATATTGCAATATGACATCACAATTATACACTGTGATATCACTAGGCTGCACTATGAAATCACAATTATATATTGTGACATCACTAGAGGGAACTGTGACATAACAGTTATACACTGTGACATCACTATAATGCACTATGACATCACAAATATACACTGTTACACCACTATACTGCACTGTAACTTCAAAATTATACATCGTGAAATCACTATCCTGCACTATAACAATTATACACCATGTATTAACTATAGTGCACTATGACATCACAGTTATCCGTTGTGACATCACTATAGTGCAATGTGACATGACATTTATTCACTTTGACATCACGACAGTACACTGTGACATCACGATTATACATTGTAACATCACTATTCTGCATTGTCACATCATAATTATACACTCTGACATCACTATACTTCATTGTGACATCACAATTGTACAGTGTGACATCAATATAGTGCACTATGACATCTCAATTATACACTCTGACATCACTATGCTGCACTATGACATCACAATTACACAGTGACATCACTATACTGCACTGTAACTTCACAATTATACATCGTGAAATCACTATCCTGCACTATAACAATTATACACTGTGACATCATTGATCTGCACTGTAACTACACAATTATATATTGGGGGATCCATATAGTTGACTATGTCATCACAATTATACAATGTGACATCACTATAGTGCACTAGGACATCAGAGTCATTCACTATAGTGCACTATGAAATCACAACTGTACATTGTGACATCACTCTTCTGCACTATGAAACACAATAATACACTGTGACTTCACTAAATTGAACTGTGACATCAGAATTATACAATGTGACATCACTATATTGCACTATGACATCACAATTACACACTGTGACATTACTATAGAGCACTATAACATCACAGTTATACACCATGACATCATTATACTGCACTATAACACAATTATACACCGTGACATCACTAAGGTCCACAATGAAAACAATTATACACAGTGACATCTCTATAGTGCACTGTGAGATCAAAATTATACACTGTGACATCACTATATTGCATTATGACATCAAAATTATACATGGTGACATCACTATTCTTCATTATGATCTCAAAATTATACACTCTGACATTAATATACTGCAGTGTGACATCACAATTATACACTGTGACATCACTATGCTGCACTATGACATCAAAATTATACATTGTGTCATCATTAGAGAGCACTGTGACATCACAATTATACACTGTGACAACACTATAATGCACTGTTCCATCACAGTTATACAATGTGACATCACTATACTGTGTTATGACATCACAATTATATAATGTGACCTCACTATGCTGCACTATGACATCACAATTATACATTGTAACATCACTATACTGTACAATTACATCACGATTATACATTGTGTCATCACTATAATGCACTGCGAGATCAAAATTATACACTGTGACATCACTATACTGCACTATGACAATACAATTATATACTGACCTCACTATAGTGCACTATGACATCACAATTATACACTGTGATATCACTATACTGCACTATGACATCACAATTATATACTGACATCACTATAGTGCACTATGACATCACAATTATACAATTTGACATTACTATAGTGCACTACGACATCACAATAATTCACTATAGTGCACTATGACATCACAATTATACAGTATATTGCACTGTAACATAACAATTATACATTGTGACATCACTATACTGCACTATCACATCACAATTATACATTGTGACATCAATAGTGACCACTGAGACATCACAATTATACACTGTGACATCACAATACTGCATTATGACGTCACAATTACAATGTGACATCACTATAGTGCAATATGACATCACAAATATACACTGTGATATCACTATGCTGCACTATGACATCACAATTATACATCATTACATCACTATAGTGCACTGTGAAATCACAGTTATACACTGTGACATCACTCTTCTGCACTATGAAACACAATTATACACAGTGATGTCACTACAGTGAACTGTGACATCACTATACTGCATTATGACATCATAATTATACATTGTGACATCACTATAGTGCATAGCGAGATCAAAATTATACACTGTAACATCACTATACTGCTGTGCAACATCACAATTATACCGTGACATCACTAAGCTGCACTATGGCATCACAATTATACACTCTAACATCACTATATTGCTCTATGACAACACAATTGTACAGTATAGTGCATTATAACATCACAATAATACATTGTGAGATCACTATAATGCACTATCACATCACAATTATACATTGTGACAGCAATAGTGACCAGTGAGACATCACAATTATACACTGTGACATCACTACACAGCACTATGTCATCACAAATATACATTGTGACATTACTAGAGAACACTGTGACATCACAATTATACAGAGTGCCATCACTATACTGCACTATGACATCACATTTATACACTGTGACATCACTATGCTGCACTGTGACATCACTGTTATACACTGTGACATCACTATACTGCACTATGACATCTTACTATACATTGTGACATCAATAATGTGCACAATGACATCACAATTATACATTGTGACATCACTCTAGTGTACTGTAGCATCACAATTATACACTGTGACATCATAATATTGCAATATGACATCTCAATTATACACTGTGATATCAGTATGCTGCACAATGACATCACAAGTATACACTGTGACATCACTATACGACATTGTGACATCACAGTTATACACTGTGACATCATTATGCTGCACTATCACATCACAATTATACACTGTTACATCACTTAACTGCACTATGACAATACAATTATACAGTATAGTGCACTATAATATCACAATTATATATGGTGACATCACTATAATGCACTATCACATCCCAATTATACATTGCGACATAAATATAGAGCACTGAGACCTCACAGTTATACACTGTGGCTTCACAATACTGCACTATGACATCAAAATTATACATTGTAACATCACCATAGTGCACTGTGAGATCAAATTTATACACCGTGACATCCCTAATCAGCACTATGATCTCAAAATTATACACTCTGATATCACTCTTCTGCACTATGAAACACAATTATACAAAGTAACATCACTAGAGTGAACTCTGACATCACAATTATACAATGTGACATCACTATATTGCACTATGACATCACAATTCTACACTGTGACATCTGTAAAATACATTATGATGTCACAATTAAACACTGTGAGATCACTATAGAGCACTATTACATCACAGTTATACACTGTGACATCACTATAGTGCACTATGACAACAATTAGACACAGTGACATCTCTATAGTGCACTGTGAGATCAAAATTATACACTATTACATCACTATACTGCACTGTAACCACAAAATTATACATTGTGAATTCACCATACAGCTCTATAACAATTATACACTGTAACGTCACTATACAGCACTGTAACTTCACAATTATAAAATAGGGTATCACTATAGTTCACTATGATCACAATTATACACTGTGACATCATTAAAATACATTATGACATCACAATTACACAATGTGACATCACTATATTGCACTACAGCATCAAAGTCATTCACTATAATGCACTATGACATTACAACTGTACATTGTGACATCAGTCTTCTGCACTATGAAACACAATTATACACAGTGACTTCACTAAAGTGAACTATGACATCAGAATTATACAATGTTACATCACTATATTGCAGTACGACATCACAATTTTACACTGTGACATCTCTAAAATACATTATGATATCACAATTACACACTGTATCATCACTATCGAGCACTATAACATCACAGTTATACACTGTGACATCACTATAGTGCACTATTACATCACAATTATACACCGTGACATCACTATAGTGCACTATGAAAACATGTACACACTGATACGTCCCTATACTGCATTATGACATAACAATTACACACTGTGACATCCTATACTGCACTATGACATCACTATTATACACCGTGACATCAGTAAAGTGCACTATGACATCAAAATCATACATTGTGACATCACTAAAGTGCACTATGACATAACAATTATACACTGTGACATCATGATACTGCTCTATGATCTTACTATTATACACTGTTACATCAATATGCTGCATTATGATCTTACAATTATACACTCTGACATCATTAAACTGCACTGTGACATCACAATTATACACTGTGACATCTCTATACTGCATTATATCATTACAATTATACATTGTGACATCACTAGAGAGCACTGTGACATCACAATTATACACTGTGACATCAGTATACTGCACTGTGACATCACAATTATACACCATGACATCACTCTAGTGCACTATGACATCAATTATACACTGTGACATCATTATGCTGCACTATTGCATCACAATTATACACTGTTACATCACTTTACTGCACTATGACATCACAGTTATACGGTATAGTGCACTATAACATCACAATTATACATTGTGATGTCATTATAATGCACTATCACATCATAATTATACATTGTGACATAAATATAGACCACTGACACATCCCAATAATACACTGTGACTTCACAATACTGCGCTTTGACATCAAAATTATACACTGTGACATCACTATGGTGCAATATGACATTAATATTATACATTGTGACAACACTATAATGCACTGTGAAATCACAGTTATGTAGTGTGACTTCACTATACTGCACTATGACATCAAAATTATACATTCTATCATCACTATAGTGCACTTTGAGATCAATTTTTTTCACTGTGACATCACTATTCTGCACTATGATCTCAAAATTATACACTCTGACATCACTATACGGCACTGTGACATCACAATTATACACTGTGACATGACTATACTGTATTGTGACATCACAATTATACACTGTGACATCACTATAGTGCACTATGACATCACAATTATACACTATAGTGCACTATAACATCACAATTATACATTGTGACATTACTATCCTGCACAATCATATCACAATTATACATTGTGGCATCATTAGAGAGCACTGTGACATAAGTATGCTGCACTATGACATCACAATTATACACCGTGACATTACTATAGTGTACTATGAAATCACAATTATACACTGTGATATCACTAAGCTGCACTATGACATCACAATCATACACTATAATGGGCTTTGACCTCACAATTATACATTGTGACATCACTAAAGTGCACTATGACATCACAATTATACATTGTGACATCACTATAGTGCACAATCACATTACAATTATACTTTGTGTCATCATTAGAGAGCACTGTGACATCACAATTATACACTGTGACATGACTATGCTGCACTGTGACATCACAATTATACAGTGTGACATCACTATACTGCACTATGACATCACAATTATACACTGCAGTGCACTATAATATCATAATATACATTGTGACATCATTAGGGAGCGTTGTGACATCAGTATGCTGCACTATGACATCACAATTCTACACTGTGATCACTATGCTGCACTATGACATCACAATTATACATTGTGACAACACAATTATGCACTGTTACATCACAAGTATACACGGTGACATCACAATTATACAATATAGTGCTATATGACATCACAACTATACATTGGGAAATTACTATTCTGCACTATGACATCACAATTTTACATCATGAAATCACTATACTACACTATAACAATTATACACTGTGACATCACTATACTGCATTATGAGATCACAAATATACATTGTGACAACACTCTCCTGCACTATGACATCACAATCATACACTATAATGGATTATGAAATCAAAATTATACATTGTGACATCACTGTACTGCACTATGACATCACATTTATACACCATGACATCACTATAGTGCACTATTATATCACAATTATACACCGTGACATCACAATTCTGCACTATGAAACACAAGTATACACTGAGACATCACAATACTGCATTACGACATCACAATTCTGCACCATGGAACACAATTATACACTGTGACATCAATATTCTGCACTACGACATCACAGTTATACACTGTTACATCACTTCACTGCACTATGACATCACAATTTTCCAGTATAGTC
>NW_024432856.1:0-2519 GCF_017639785.1 Mesocricetus auratus
AGACACAGATGGTGTTAAAGGTTGTGAAACAATATTTCAATCAAATGGACCCAAGAAACAAGCAGGGGTAGCAATCCTAATATCTAACAAACTGGACTTTAAAATAAAATCAATCAAAAGAGATGAAGGAGGTCATTACATACTCATCACAGGTGAAATCCACCATGATGAAGTGTCTATCCTGAACATCTATGCCCCAAATACAAAGGCATCCCCATTCGTAAAAGAAACATTATTAGAACTTAAATCTCATCTAAAGCTCCACACAGTTTTAGTGGGAGATTTCAACACACCACTCTCACCACTACACAGGAATACCAGACAGCAACTCAACAAAGAAGCAAAGGGTCTAATAGAAGTAATGACCCAACTGGGATTAACAGACATCTATAGAACATTTCTTCCACATAAAAAAGAATATACCTTCTTCTCAGCACCACATGGAACCTTCTCAAAAATCGACCACATATTTGGCAACATATCAAACCTCACCACCTACAAAACAATTGGAATAACTCCATGCATCTTATCATCCCACCATGCTTTAAAATTAGAATTCAACAACAACACAAATTGCAGGAAACCTACAAACTCATGGAAATTGAATAATGCTCAACTGCACCATCCCTGGGTCAAAGAGGAAATAAAAAAAGAAATTAAAGACTTCCTTGAATTCAATGAGAATGAAGACACAACATACCCAAACCTATGGGACACTTTGAAAGCAGTGCTATGGGGGAAGTTCATAGCACTAAGTACCCACATGAAGAAACTGGAGAACAGTTATACTAGAGAATTAACAGCACAGCTGAAAGCTCTAGAACACAAAGAAGCAAACTCCCCCAGGAGGAGTATTCACCAGGAAATAATCAAATTGAGGGCTGAAAACAATAAAGTAGAAACTAGGAAAACAATACAAAGAATCAATGCAACGAAGAATTGGTTCTTTGAGAAAATCAACAAGATAGACAAACCTTTGTCCAAACTTACCAAACAGCAGAGAGTGAACATGCAAACTAACAAAATCAGAAATGAAAAGGGGGACATAACAACAAACTATGAGGAAATCCAGAGAATCATTAGGTCATACTTTCAAAACCTGTACTCCACAAAATTTGAAAATTTAAAGGAAATGGACAACTTCCTGGACAGCTTTCACTTGCCAAAACTAAATCAAGAACAGATAAGCAATTTAAATAGACCTATAATCCCTATGGAAATAGAAGCAGTCATCAAAAGTCTCCCAAACAAATAAAGTCCAGGTCCAGAGGGCCTCAGTGCAGAATTCTACCAGAAATTCAAAGAACAGCTTATACCAATTCTTCTCAAAGTATTCCACACAATAGTAGCACTTAATTAACTGTGCCTCGAAGATTGTTCCGATCAAATTCCAAATTATCTGTTTTGGTAGCTAAATCACCTTTTTCCTGAATTTTGACTCTAATTTCTGAAACATAAGCTCATGTTTCTTCCATGTGATTACATGTATTAATACACTAATCACAAGCATGGCACACATAGACTATGAAAAATATCATAATTGTCTTTTACTGCATAATCCATCACATTGGTAAGAAATCTCTAAAATCCTGCAGTGTTAAATTACCTGCCATGTTATAATTAGATATTCTTACCATCAATTGGTGATTCCTAAATTATCTCAAATTATCTCAAATTAAAATACCTGTAGTTACCGTGCTTGGCCAGCAGATGGCAAAGGTGCACTGCCAAACACTGCCTCTCTGCGGAAAATCCGATGATACCCAAGGAACTTGTGAAAACTTAACGAACAGATTTGGGAAGGCAGATTCCCTGCACAGCAGCAAAGATCACAGTGGCTCTGGTAGCTGCTAATGTAGTGCAAGGCAGAATTAATTCGGCACGGGAATCGGGCGGGTGGCGGAGGGGGGCCAGCAGCAGATGGCCAGGGTGCCACTGAGGGGAACGTGATCCTCTTTGCATCCTTGGAGGCAGCGGTGGTCAACAACTGCTAGTGGCAGCCTTTCCTAGCGCGGAGGCTGCAGGCTGCGAGCAGCAGCATCCTCGGCGGGCATGCGCAGCGGCAGACTGTGGTGGCGTCCATGGCGGAGGTCCGAGAACAGCACGTGTGGAGAGAGTGTGGCAGAGGCTCCTCTCCTGCTGCAGCAGGGCATGCAAGCTCGGACTGCAGCAGCTATGGATGCAGCACAGACCAAGGCAGCTGTGGTGCCAATTAGCACTCACCTTGGGATGCCGATTTCATGCAGTTTCCAACGCGTGGGCTGTAATTCCAAACTGCTTCCATGACACCAGATATAACGATACTCGAAGCTATATAGGGACAACAATATATTTCTTTACCTGAGAGAGAGAGAGAGTCACACACACCAGGAGTTAGAAGCCTGGCTGGCTTTCAGGAGAAAAAAGGGAAGCCCCTTTTCCTTTCACTTCCTTTTATCTCTGCCTTGACCCCGCCCTGTTGGGCAGATAGCTTTGTGGGGTTCACTCCTACAATTGAATGTAGCTGATGGATTCCAGGA
>NW_024432857.1:0-46296 GCF_017639785.1 Mesocricetus auratus
ACACAGATGGTGACAAAGTTTAAATTGTGCAGTAATGAAACATTTGAGGGAGGAGAGATGACCAAATGAACCGAAACAGAACTGGAGAAACCACCAGAAACAGTTGACCTGACCAAATGAGACCACACATATCCCAGTCATAAAGTGGGGGAATCAGCATTGGACCAAACAAAGCCCTCTGAATGTGGGTACCAGTGAATAGGACAAGGCCTTCTATGGAAACTCTAACAGTGGAGTTAGGGTTTATTCCTAGGTCACAAATGGAATTTGGGAGCCCATTCCCTATAGAGGGATATTATTGCAGCCCAGATATGGAAGAGAGGGACTGGGTCTTCCCCAAAATTATGTGATGGACTTTGATGATCCCCTGTGGAGGGTCTCACTATCCCTGCAGAGTGGGTGGTATGTGGGTTAGAGCTTCTGTGTGGTGCATGGGAGGATTGGAAGGCAAGGGATGGTGGAATGTATATGTAAACAAGAGTGCTTCAAAAAATGAAAGCAAATATTGGAATATTCTCTCTCATGATACCTTCATTGTATTTTGAACTTCAAATGTGTCCTCTTACCACAAACTACCAGATCCCTTATACATCTACACCACAATGGATTCTACAACTGTAGTAGCTCCCATTTCATAAAAAATCATGGGAATGTACCTGTTCCTCTGGGCCCAGACTGTGAGCAAGGCAGCTCCCAGGTACATACAATTCCTGAAAGAGACCACATCTGAAAGGTTCAAAGTGAAAGCCACATAATTTCCCAGATAGTTGAGTTGCCCAGTCATGGAGCAGAGGCCAACTGGTGCTTCCAGCTCATAGAGTGGATGTCTGACAGGGAGCATCATCAGGCTCTGTGGGAAAAGTCCTGAGTGGGAAAGTACCTGAACTCAGACACTGGTGATACACAACTGCATTACATTCTTTTAGGGAATGGATTAGGTATCAAGTGATCTGACGCTGAGACACACAGACACAGTTTAGTACACTTGCATGCAAATTCTGTTCATGACTATGAATCTGATAAGAATATCATGCTTTTGCTTTCAAGCAATTAGGGGAAAACGGTCAAAGACATCTTCTTACCTATAAAAGGGGTGAATATTTTTAGTTGTTCTTAGATATGAGGAAGTAGTATGATATGCAACACTGCCTATGGTACTGGAGGCTTAGGTCAGGATTTAAACACATCAAGGCAAGGCATGTCACACTACGCAATGCGTCAGGGCCTGCAAGTTGTTAGGCATTTTGAAGACAGCTGGAAGGTAAAACGAGGTGGCTTCAATGATAGAGCAACTACTAATCCTGAGAAAAATCTTTTTGTTTGTACTGTATGTACTTGTCCCGCGCTACCGTCTCGCCAGCAAGAACGACGCAGAACACTCGGATCCTTCTGCAGTAAAGCTTTAATGCATCTTGAGAGATAGATGATCAGCTTCTTAGAGGGAGACCCCAAGCTAAGAAACCCAGCCCCTTATATAAGCCTAGGAGCTCCGAGTGAGATGTGTAGAGCCGGGATTGGTGGTTTGCACATCACCCCAGATGACGTCACGGGAGAGGCACAGTTTAAACGGTTAACTCCAACTGACAGCGACAGTTAACTCCAACTGACAGCGACAGTTAACTCCAACTGACAGCGACAGTTAACTCCAACTGACAGCGACAGTTAACTCCAACTGACAGTGGATGTCAGCGCCATCTTCTAACGGCAATAGCGATAGCGAGGGCGGCTCCTCACATCTCCCCCTATTCATTTATTTTTGAAGCAATAGGACACCCACAACTTTGGAGTGGAGATAGAGGTCAAATCCCCATGTGCAAATTCGGAACATGTACAAAGCTCCTCTCCAGGGTCTTATCCCCAGAGGAAGTCCTGACCAGTCCGATGTCTTTTTTCTGGGGGAAGGAGATCATGACATAGAACCTTCATGCAAGATGACTTATCTCCCAGGAGAAAGTCGTTATACCGCAGACCTCTCCTGTGCAGTGCTTAGCCTTGCAACTCCTTGGGCTGCTGAAGCCTACCCACTCTATCCCGTGCAATGAGACTAGCCTCGTGGGGTGCAAGAGCTGGGAGGCCAGCGACCTATTGCTTTAACATGGTTAACCAAATGTCAGGGGATGCTCCGTGTTCTAAGGCAGCAAGTGCTTGTGCCACCACCACTTTCTCCTTTTGTTTGGGCTCTGAGCGTACACACCATCCAAAGCATCAACACTATTCCACAGCAGAGAACTAGGCTAAATGATCCTACCCCCACCCATTCCTTAAAATAAGAAAATGCAGATGAAATCCAGGGGAGAGGTCTTCCATCAGAGAAAGATCCAGATGCGTCGAATTCACTTGCAGGATCGCCATTCTCAACTCACGGAGTGTCTGCTCAAACTCAAAAGTCCAATTCTGTAATAAATGTTGAGACAGAGCTTTTGACAGGTTAGCTGCTCTTGTAAAATTCTCATATTGTACTAAGTGACACAAAGGCCAGGCAACTTTGTTCACATCCCAATTTGGCCATCTGCCACAATATATCCAATTGTTCCTGAACCAAATTAATCTGTTGGTTTACCAACATCAGGCCTCCTTGTATCTGAGAATTGGCAGTGGCCTGTTTATCTAGGACCATGGTCACAGTGGCCTATAGTTCATTAATGGTTTGAGTTGTCTGCACAGTGGCAGAAAGTGCAAGGGCCGAGGCGGTAACCGAAGCAGTAACCGCGGCGGTGGCTATCAGGCCCACAATAATAGCAGAGATCCCAAAAATCTCGCTTTTCCCTAAACAAACTCAAATTACTTGGCGCCTCAACAGGAGCTGGAATAAATCGAGGCATGCGCATTACCAAAGCAAAAGGGTGCTTAATAGCATCCCAGCATAATGCATAAAAACAATTCTAAGCAGAACAATTTATTTCTTTCTGATTCTTACCTAAGGTATCATTACTCACAACCCAAATAAAGGGCAGCTGAATAATTAGTTCTCTTAAAAGGGGTATACTTAACATTGGAGGAGGACCAATCAGATGATCCAGAGCTCTGTCCCTCACTCAGACTGTTGCCTAATGCCCCTTTCCAATCAAAAGTAATCTGTCCCTTCTCACTATCATAGGAGAAAGATCAGTACAGCTTCCATTAATTCAAAAGGATTAGCATTAGATCTTTCTGGATCCATATGAATAAAATTATCCTTTAATGAAGAAATCACAGTAAAGCACAAGCTTCCTACTAATGACAAGGTTCTCTCATCCTGAAAACTCTGTATCTGAGGATCTAAAGGCAAAAAGGCAAGCCCCAACTCTCTATTATTTGTGAAAAATCTAGGGAACACCTGGGCATTCTGCATCACTGGCATCGGTAGGGGAAGGTAGACATGATGGCCCACCGTAACTCTCCCATCATACTAGGAACCATCATCCCGAGTAGGAGAGTCTTCATCACCCACTTGGCCTCCATCCTTCTTATTCTGGAGTTGTGAAGGAGCTCTTCGAGTGAGTCTTTCAGGGATCCACAGGGGGTTTTCTTCCTCCTGTGGAAAAACACACACAGCTCCCCTGGATCTTATAAGAATAGGATCCGGGCCTTTCCAGAGATCAGTCAAGACATCTTTCCATTTTACCATTTCTTTTGGCCTATCAGGCTCTAAACTGTGGCGATCAGCCGCAGTGTGGCCTTGGGCATCACAGTTCAAGAAATTAAGGGTAAAAAGTGCCATGGATACAGCAACTCTTGGTACCGAGGGTAGAACATCCTCAATACTCCCCTTTTGTTTAATCAGATATGATTTGAGTGTACGATGGGCACGTTCCACAATGCCCTGTCCTTGAGGGTTATAAGGTAGGCCAGTTAGATGGGTAACATCCATTTGCCGACAAAACTGTCGGAATTTTTGAGAGGTATATGCTGGTCCATTGTCTGTTTTTAAAATTCTGGGTTTTCCCCAAGCACTCCAGGCCTCAAGGCAATGTTGAATCACATATGAGGCCTTTTCCCCTGTTAGGGGTGTGGCAAACATTACGCCAGAACAGGTGTCAACAGAAACATGAACATATTGAAGCCTTCCAAAAGAGGGAATATGAGTAACATCCATCTGCCACATCTGCAATGGTCTAATGCCACGTGGGTTTATTCCCATGTGGGGAGTAGGTAAGAATTCGCAGCAATTCTGGCATTGAGTAACAATTTCCCTAGCCTCTTTCCTGGATAGAGCAAAACGACGGCGCAAGGTCTCAGCCGTCACATGAAAGCGCTTATGGAATTCTTTTGCTGCTTGTGCATGGGTAGACAAGGCAGCGGCCACCAGCTTTGTAGCCTTGTCCGCTAAGTCATTCCCTAAGGACATGGGACCTGGGAGTCCAGAATGTGCTCGGACATGGGTAATGAAAACAGGAAATCTCCTATTTAACAAGGCAGCTTGTATCTTCTGAAAGATGTTAGCAACTCTGCTGGAGGATCTTATTATTCCAGCTATCTCAAGGAGATTAACTGCATTAACCACATAAGAGGAATCTGATACAATATTGAGGGGTCCTGGAAAAGCCTCAAGAACCTCCAGTACTATCAGACATTCTACAACTTGAGGTGAAGTTTCATTATATTGTTTAGATATAACCCTATCCTTGACCACATAAGCTCCCATACCAGTTTTTGATCCATCAGTGTACACCACAGTCCCATCTGGGAGTGGGTCTTTAGCTGTCACTTGTGGAAACACTATAGCCTGGTTTAGGGCAAACTGTAAAATTGGATGCTTTGGAAAATGATTATCAATTTGTCCTGAAAAGGAAGTAACTAAAACTGCCCAATCACTAGATGTGGCTGCCAAGGTCTGAACTTGTGCAGCAGTATAAGGCACAATCAAGGAATCAGGATCCCTGCCAAAATGTGTAACAGCTGCTTTTATTCCGCGAAGCGCGAGCTGTGCAACAGCATCAGGGTACCAGTCAATAATCTTAGCAGGGGAAGCATTTGGATGAATCCAAAGTAATGGTCCATGTTGCCACAGGACTGCAGTTGGCAATTGAGCTGTCTTAAAAACACACAGATTAAAAGGTAGTGACTCCTCAATTCGTTGTAATTGTGCTTCCTGTAAGGCCTCTTCCACCATCTGTAAGGCTCGGTGGGCGGCAGGGGTAAATTTTCTGGGTGAGGAGATATGAGGCTCACCCTCCAGGAGATCGAAGAGGGGTTTTAGATCAGCAGATGGAATTTTTAAAAAGGGCCTCAACCAATTTATATCTCCCAGAAGTTTCTGAAAATCATTTAATGTTTGTAAGTGGTCTTTGCGAATTTCTATTTTCTGAGGAACTATATTTTTGGGAGTAATCTTTGAGCCCAAAAAGAGGCCTGTATCTGCAATTTGAACCTTTTCTGAGGCAATCTCTAATCCCCACTGTTTTAATTCAGCCACCAGCATGGGAAAAGCCTTTTGTAAAACATCTAACTCTTTGTGACAAATAAGAATATCGTCCATATAATGGATAACGATTAAAGATGTAAATTGCTTCCTAATTGGCTCCAAAGCCTCCTGCACATATAGCTGACATATTGTTGGGCTATTGGCCATGCCTTGCGGCAGTACCTTCCACTGAAATCTCTTGTCTGGTTCCATATGATTAAGAGAAGGGATAGTGAAGGCAAACCTTGGTCTATCCCGTGGGTAAAGTGGAATAGAGAAGAAACAATCCTTAATATCTATAATAATAAGCTTCCAATCTTGAGGAAGTGCAGAAAGCAAAGGAAGGCCTCTTTGAACAGGGCCAAAAAGATGCATCTGATTGTTAATGGCCCGCAGGTCGTGGAGTAATCTCCACTTCCCAGATTTCTTCTTAATAACAAAAATTGGTGTATTCCATGGGGAGGTAGAAGGCTCTAGATGCCCCAGCCGTTCCTGTTCTTGCACTAATCTTGTGACAGCCTCTAATTTTTCAGAGGATAGAGGCCATTGAGAGACCCATAACGGCTCCTCTGTTTTCCATGGTATGGGTCGTGAAGCCTCAACGGCCCCTAAATAAAACCCAGTCCTTTTCTACCCCGATTTCCGTGTTGTGTAATGGGTTTTATTCTGCCTTGTTCTTGCCTACCCAAGCCTCTACCATTTGTATACCCCATCTTTGCCATAATGGCTGATGCCTGGGGGAGTATTCATTAGTTAGGGTCATGCCCATGGCTTGTAACACATCTCGTCCCCATAAATTTACAGGGAGTGGCAACACATAGGGGGTAAAACATCCCTGTTTGCCTTCAGCATCCCGCCAGGTTAAGGCTGAGGCACTGATGGCAGGAGAGGACTGGTATCCAAGACCTTGTAGAGAATGAGATGAAACAACAGTGGGCCAAGACTTCGGCCACCAATGGAGTGAAATAATGCTTTTGTCTGCTCCCGAATCCATTATCCCTTCAAATTCTTTTCCATTAATTAACAATTTTATTGTAGGTCTCTCATTTAGGGGTATAGCCAGATAGGCTGAATCACTTCCAGAAGATCCCATAGCCCTTTTTTGTAAAGTGTAGGTTTCTCCATCCCCGAGGGAGGGCAGCAACACCAGTTGTGCAATTCTATCTCCCTGCTTTATAGAAAATACACCCCGAGGGCTAGAACAGAGAACTTGAATCTCCTCTTTATGATATGGGTCAACAATCCCAGGATATATAATGAGTCCCTGTAAAGTTAAGGAGCCACGGCCCAGAATAAGCCCAATGGTGGCAGGGGGCAAAGGTCCAGGGGAATGGACTGGGACCGGTTGAACATTCATTTGGGGCATGAGTAAGAAGTCGGAGGCGGCACGCAAGTCCATTCCGGAGGTTCCTCGGAAACCTCTACTTCCTCTTGATTGCTTTTCTGAAATTGGTTCCCATATTTCTGAGGGCCCTGGGACCATGGGCCCCGTGACCCGTTTTTTGATTGGGGTACCTTGGATTCTTCAATAGGGGGCAGAAGCCTCCCTTTTACATCCCGGACTGACCTGCATTCGCTAGCCCTATGATAACCTTTACCACAACGATAGCAAAGCTTCGATTCTCTTGTTCTTTCAGGGGCTTGACAATCTTTCTTAAGGTGCCCCATTCTCCCACAATTAAAACAAGCTTTTCGATTAGATAAATCTCTATACCTGTGCGTTTGTAAAATGGCGGCAGCTAGTCCTGCATTGGTTAGGGGTCCCCCAGCTCCCTGCACACTCTGAGCCAATCTTGTAAACCTTTGCTTTTGCGAGGGCGATAGCCGCTCGACATTCCTGGGTTGCTTGTTCATAGACAAGTTGCTCAATCAGGGGCATAGCTTGTTCTGAATCACCAAAGATGCGACTGGCGGCCTCTGTCATTCTGGCCACAAAGTCTGAAAATGGCTCTTGGGGTCCTTGGACAATCTTTGTAAGGTGTCCACTGGACTCTCCCCTTTTTGTGAGGGCCTTCCATGCTTTAATAGCGGCGGCCGACACCTGACCATAGACGCCCCAGATGTAGTTGGTTTGATTAAGGGCATGTTGACCCTGACCTGTCAGCATTTCAAATGTCCACTGCCTCTGATTCTCATCTTCAGCCGTGGCATTAACTCTAGCTTGTGCCTGGGCTGCATCATACCAGAGCGCCTTCCATTCCATGTATTGTCCCATGTTGGGAAGCACTGCTTTCACTGTCGTTTGCCAGTCAGTGGGAGTCATGGCAAAATTAGCAAGCCTTTCCACCTGTAATGTGGTAAAGTTAGCATTGACCCCATAATTACGAACGGATTCGGCCAATTCTTTAATTTGATTGTAATCTACGGGGGTATGTACTCTTCCGCCTTCCACATTCTCGAATACTGGAAAAGCCATTTGTATTTTCTCCGTTCCTCTAAAGGTAAAAAGGAGTCAGTACCAGTATTCAGCCGAAGCTCATATGGCGGAGGCGCTGAGGAGCGTGAGCCCGCCGGATTTATAGGCGGTGGCCTCACATTCATTTTTGTTTTCAGTGGCCGGTGTCTATCAGGGTGATATCTTTTTCCTCATACCGTGCCACCTCCTCCTCTAGACCACCTTCTTCGCTAGAATCCAGAGTGTCAGAATCAGAATTATCTAGCTCCAAGGCTTCTAGCTCTACTGCAGGGTATAGACTAGATTCTGGCTTTTTCTTTTTCTTAGATTTGTTAAGGGGTGAATGATAACTCCCTTCTTTCTCTCCCCCTTTCTTAACTTCCTGGGGAGGGCCTTTTTTCTTAGACATGTCTTTTCTTTTGCGAGCTCCCATTCTCTCACTCCGTTCAGTTTCTGACATGCTATCCTGAACTTCCTCTAAGGTTCCCTGACTTTCTATTATAGCAGGGTGACAGGCCTCATCCTCCAAGCAGTTTTTAACTAGCTTCCAAATGGCTTTGGTACCTAAGCAGAGATCTCCTTCTGCATGCTTCCTGTCTAGTTCTTTACCTAGCTTGTTCCATGAGGCCACAGTGAGGGACCCGGAACAAGCATACCATGGTGCCACTCTATCTACCTCCTTCACAAAATTTTGAAGTGTTCGTGGTGCAATTTTAAGATCTCTTTGTTTTAGCACAGTCTGTAAGGCTGTAACCACTGACTGTGACGACCCCATCGCGCTGACAGCTTATCTAAAAAACGCGCTCAACTCCGTTACCAGACTGACAGCACCAGACTGACAGCACCAGACTGACAGCACCAGATGGACAGCGCCAGACTGACAGCGCCAGATGGACAGCGCCAGATGGACAGCGCCGTTCTGTCAGCACCAGCCACGATGAAGGAGAAGGACAAACAGGACTAGCACCAAAGCCTCCACTGACCCGTCCCACGGTGATGACAAACTAAGGCCAAAGTCGAGAAAAGGGTTGTTCAGGATAAAGCATACCTCTCTGAACCTACGTCCCTGCAGTTCTGAATCCGCCCCGTTTTCCGAGGGGTCTCCCGCGGCGCCGGCGATGTTGAAGAGTTCCCGGGTTTCGGCACCAGATGTCCCGCGCTACCGTCTCGCCAGCAAGAACGACGCAGAACACTCGGATCCTTCTGCAGTAAAGCTTTAATGCATCTTGAGAGATAGATGATCAGCTTCTTAGAGGGAGACCCCAAGCTAAGAAACCCAGCCCCTTATATAAGCCTAGGAGCTCCGAGTGAGATGTGTAGAGCCGGGATTGGTGGTTTGCACATCACCCCAGATGACGTCACGGGAGAGGCACAGTTTAAACGGTTAACTCCAACTGACAGCGACAGTTAACTCCAACTGACAGCGACAGTTAACTCCAACTGACAGCGACAGTTAACTCCAACTGACAGCGACAGTTAACTCCAACTGACAGTGGATGTCAGCGCCATCTTCTAACGGCAATAGCGATAGCGAGGGCGGCTCCTCACATGTACTATATGAAGGGACCTAAAGGAATAATTAAACAAGGAGGAAGAAAGTGATAAATAGAGAGAATAGAGGATGAAGTAATACAGAGAAAAGAGAGGAAATCAAATATGCAGACAATTAGGAGATGGGGACTAGGGGCATTTCAGACTTTCCATCCTCACCATCATGGGGCCTTTTCGAGGGGAAAATGAGGTGCAGAACTGTGGAAGTGGGAATTACACACCTCCAGGCACTTTCCCTCTTCCACGCCACAAGTCACTTAAGAATGTTCATCTACAGAAGGTTGACAAGTCAGAATAATTTTCTATTTAGTACTTATTCCTGTTTGCAGGCTCCTGCAGATTTAATGACTGATGGAGTGGAGAGTTTCAGTCCACTCATAGAGATGTAGTAGCTAAATCATGGCCTCTCCTTCTCTTGTCTAATCACTTAGACACCATGTACAGTGCCAGTTCAGATGTCTCCTTCTGATTGTATATGAAATTTGACCTAATACTTATCACCGCCTCCATTCAATTTTTGTACATTTTCTTTTACCCAAAGGATTCAACAGATTTCATGAAAATTTGAGCCCTTACACATGTGGAGTAATGAAAACCTCCTTGCACACATGAAATGGTTAAATCTTCAATATGTTCAGTGTGTGATGAAGAGTAGTTGATTTATCCCAGGATGCAGAGCCTTACCAGTATAATTAATTCTTTTCTTGTAGTTCCAAGAGCTGTGCATGTGTTCCAAGAGGAGTTTGATCTTAGGTTTAGAGACTGTGTCTTTTTGTGATTTGGCCAAATTTCCTGGGGAAACACTTGCTTGTGGGACAGGATTTGTACATTCTGACTCTCTTGGAGGTTTCCTGTTACAACAGCAGGGAAGCAAACTCATCTTGTCCCCTGTCTCCTCAAACACACCGTGATCTGGAGCCTTGAACTTTCCACATTTGCAGCCTATATATTGTCCATTCACTGACAATAAAATGAATACTCCCCATTCCCTGTGTGTGTGTATGTGTGTGTGTGTGTGTGTTTGTGTGTCTATCTGTCTGTCTGTCTGTGTCTGTGTGTCTGTGTGCTTCTGTGTATTTAGTTTTGTGTGTAAAGTATGTCTACCAATGTTTACGACAGGATGTTAGCACATTACGTCTTTTCCACTGACACTGCAACGATAAACGGCACACTTACTAAAAGTAAAAATAAGTATTATAGAAATTACTCACAAGACACCAAACAAGTAACGCAGTTGAGCCGAGTAGTTTTCTGCCACTGAACTGGAAGTTGAAAACAGGAAAAATAGAGCAAGACTTCCGTTGTTCAGTCTTTTATAACTTCCCCCATAACGCCTCTAGCCATGCCCAAAAGTGGGCCTGGCTAGAGACATAGTTCACTGCCTATGTCTGTATATGTCTTTACATCTGTCTCTATACACCTTTAGGCATACCTAAAGTGGGTGTGGTTAGCGGTGTGATAAACTGCTCTTTTATTATCTCATCCGTATGCGCCTCTAGTAAGTCACATGATTAATGACGGCATTGTTTTCCTCCTACAATTCCCCTTTTAGTCTAAAAAGGATATTTAAACTTAAAACAACTTACCTGTGTCAATGATGACAATGTATCAAACATCTATCCCAGCTAAACCTAAACTTATCTGAAACACCCAAATCTGAACACCTCCTTCCAATCCCAACTCTAAAATAATTGAAAGCTAACACTAATAGGCATAAACTATCCTACAATATCAATAGTAGGGAGAGGGGGCATGGAATTCTCAAAACTACTGCCTGCTGAGATGGGACGATGATAATCTCATGGGGACCTGTGAGAAGAAAAATGTTAGTGAAACAAAATCTTCAGTAGATCAGACAGTCTCTGTATGGCAGGAGATGCTTGATTGAAGTTCCTGACTGGGGTTCTAGTGTTCATTGAAGCTCTCGTATAAAGCTCTGTCCAGATTGTAGAAAATGTGCTGTTTCGGTTCCTTGGTCCAGAGTTGTGTAGAGTGATGTAGTTTCAAGCCAGTTACAGGCTAGTGCTTGTCAAGTTGAGTCAATTATGTGGGGCAGTTCTGATTCCTCCAATCGAATCAGGTGAAGTCAAGGAGGTGGATCCTCATTCTCTTTCTGAATCAGTTGAAGATTGATGCCAGCAAATCCATTGTTCTCTGGAAAACTCAAACATTAATGTTAACAAAGAAATATTTTAACTAATTTCCACTACATGGTGTCTTTTTTTTTATTCTGTGTGTGATGGGTAAGTATATAAAATGTAGTTGACAGTTAAAGTATCAAACCATAAGCAAATTCCATGGCCTCAGAAAACTTCTGTCTACAAATTTATTAACTGTATAGATTGGCTCCTCTATACCCAACCCACCCCTGCAAAAGTTTTTCTGTGTAGACCTAGTTGTCCAGAAAGGTGCTCTATAGATTGTACTGGCTTCAAACTCACAGAGGCTTACATTTGCCCCCTAGCATTGGGATTAAAGGAATGAACCATCACTGCCTGGCTTACATAGATTTCTTAATATAGCCCTGTGACGTTTTTTCTTGGTGAGTTTAATGTAAGAAATTGATTTTTTGTTGGTGGAAACAGTGTTTCTCTACTTAGCCTTGGCTGTCCTAGAATTAGTTTTGTAACAGGTTGATCTTCAACTCAGAAATCCACCTGCCTGTGCCTCCTGAGGGCTGGGTTTTAAAGGCATGCATCACTACCACCTAGCTACTATAAAGTGATTTTATGAAGGAGACACAAAATCATCTGCCACAGCATCCACTTAGTAACAAGATACACCATTCCAAGTAGATTACTCCTACTTATTTGCTATTAGTAAAACCAAATAAGATTGTATGTCAATAACACTGAATACCAGTCCAAACATGTAATGTGCTACTTATGGAATCCACAATAGACCAATCAAGAGGATGAGCAAAGAGCTCAGGTTTGGCTGTGGGAATTTTCTCAATGGGAATTTTAATGTGCTTGCGCTTTTTTTCAGAGTTTACAGTGCCTTTGGTAGCACTTTTATCATCTTCAACATAATCCAAGGGAACAACATTCCTTATTCGAGGTACATCATCGCTGTCTTCATCCTCGAATTTGTTAAAGACACTATCTACATGTAGTTTCTTTCACTTCACAGAATTAGGTTGGCCAGGATTATTGGAAACACCTACAGTTAAAAAAATTATCTTCTTATGAAAACATCATTTTCTTTTTTTAACATTTTTATAATATAATTAAATTTAAATTAGAAACAAGGTTGATTCACATGTCAATTCCATGACCCTCTCCGTTTCCCTCCCATCCTCCTGTGCCTAACCACCAACCCCTCAAATATCCCCTCATTTCCCCAGGGAGGGTGAGGCACTGCATGAGGGTGTCCATAGTCTGTCATTTCATCCAGAGCAGGGCCTAGGTCCTGCCACAAGAGTTCTGGTTGAGATTGCATCTCAAATTGTTGGATGGGAGTCCAAATTCCATTTGTATACTGGGGATAAATACTGATCTACTACCCAAGGCTCAATAGATTACCTAGGCCTCCTCACTGACACCCAAATTCAGCAGGTCTTGATCAATCCCATGCTAGATTCCCAGTCATCAGTCTGGGATTCAAGAGCTAACCCTTGTCAAGTCAGCTAGAAAACATGATTTTCAAATGCTAAATTTGACAACCCATCATCCCTCATAAAGTGCAAATATACTTCCACACTCTCATAGAATCACAACTGCTTAAAATAAAAGTCTCTCTACTCACAAGTGTTAGAAAATTTATTTATTCACTTCTTAGAACTTGAAGCAGCTGGAGATATATGAGCACTAGTAGAACTACGAAAATAATAGTGAGCTAGAAAGGCATGGTTGAATACTTTGCTATCTGTCTACCAAGGAGCTATATATGTATATGGTTTGTCTTTGTCCTTATAGTGAAGGATGTTGGGACATTGGAGGAAAGGACAAAAAAGCAGGCAACTCTAACCCACCCAGTTTAAAACTTAGTCCTATTTTTGGCCTATGATCCTCTGGCTGCTCTTGATATGGTGAGTTTTCATGAGGAATATTAATACCACAATGAGACTCATCCCCAGGAGTGTTGGGTGTTGCATTGCCACTGGCAGAGGACACAGATTGGGCAGAGCTGATGGGTCTCCAATTCAGTTTGAGACAAGGCTTTTGCTCTGCTTCTTCTTCCTCTTCCACAGGCTCCTCTCGTTTTTCTTCTTTTTCTTGCTTTTCTTCTTCTTCTTCCTCTGATTCTGGCTCTTGCTTTATCTGAGACTGTCTGTGCCTCTCAGCCTCTTGTTCCATCTGCAACCCAAAATCCACCTGAATAACTTTTTAAAGACATAACTGTAACTCTTACCTTTGCTTTACACATTATGTAAAACAGTTGACAAAAAAGATTGATTTGAAAAGTGGGTTCAAAACAAATTAAGAATAAGAATGAGGAATAAGGGAAGGAGAAATGGCTCAAGTAAAAAGCACTGTTTGCTCTTCCAGAGGCATTGGTTTCCATTACTAGAACTCCCAAGATTACAGCTGACAACTGACTGAAACTCCAGTCCCAGTAAACAACAACAAAAGGAACATGAAAAGACATGATGTTGCTGAAGCAAATATGGAAATATTCCATTATTACTTGATATAAGAACTAAGTGTTTTAAAAATGGCAATTCTTAGATGCAAAAATAGAGCATGTCTGTTCTGCTTAAAAATAATGTTCTGCTTAAAAATAAGACTGTTGAGATGAAGAGATAGTTCCCTGATAAAAAGTATCTGATGTTCCTGGAGATTCAGGTTCAGGTCTCAGAACCCACATGGCAGTTTCCCAACCATCACCATTCCAATTTCAGAAAATATAACCTTTAATGGTACCAGCAGGAATATGATGTGTTTATTCACATGTAAGCAAACACATACACATAAAATAAAATTAACTAATTTTTTAAAAATGATACATTATAAAATGGAAAAATCTTTTAGTAAGAAAATATTTCAAACCAATGTGTATTTCAAGTCAAAGAAAATGATAAGGACAGCAGCTTTCTATTCAATCTTACTAATGGAAGACTTAATTGACCTGTGAACACAAGGGCCTGGGAAATAGCTCCACTAGATGCAGGACTGCTGTGCTAGCATGAAGACAGTACTTTGATTTCTAGTATCTACTACACAGAAACCAAGCATATATGTTGAGATAAGCAAATACCACAGACTCCAGGTCTTCTCTCCCACCAACGAGACCAGGAAGCCAGAGGAGGCAGGGAGTCCAGGGAAGCAGCTGTTCCTCTGGCAGCATCAGGTAAACAGGCCGGCTTCCAAGCCTGCGCTCCAGTCCCTGTGGATCGCCAGGGAACTGCACAAAGCTTCCAATACTGATGGGAGCCAAGCACCCCAGACTCCAGGTCTTTTTCCCTACCAACGAGACCAGGAAACCAGAGGAGCCAGGGAGACCAGGGGAGTAGTTGTTGTGGATCAGGTATAACAGGACACAGCATAGGGCCAAGGGGACCAGTAAGGAGGCTAAGCGCCCCAGATTCCTGTTCTTCTTCTCCACCCATGGGACCAGAACGAGGAAAAGGAAGAGAAGAACCACCAGATTATTGGACTTGCTAGCACCACCAAAGGGGAACTCAGGTCCTGAGACCAGTAACGGGCTCTTTCTGCACCCACTAGAAGAAGAGATGGGAAAGAGACAATACAAAAACACACTCAGCAACAGAAAAACAAATATGACACCGCCAGATTCTAGAGACTCCACACCAGCAAGACTCCAACACTCCAATGTGAACGAAGCAGAAGAGAACGACCTTAAAATCACTTTCATGAAAATGATAGAGGCCCTAAAACAGGATATAGGAAAATCCCTCAAAGAAATGGAAGAAAAATCAAACCAAAAATGCAAGAAATGGAAGAAAAAGCAAACCAAAAAATGCAAGAATTGGAAGAAAAAACAAACCAAAAAAGGCAGGAAATGGAAGAAGAAACGAAGCAAAAAATGCAAGAAATGGAAGAAGAAACATACCAAAAAAGGATGGAAATTGAAGAAGAAACAAAGCAAAAAATGCAAGAAATCGAAGAAAAACAAAGCAAAAAATGAAAGAAATGGAAGAAGAAACAAACCAAAAAAGGCAGGAAATTGAAGAAGAAACAAAGCAAAAAATGGAAGAAATGGAACAAAAAGCAAACCAAGAAATGCAAGCAATGGAAGAAAGACCAAACCAAAAAATTCATAAAAGGCAACAAATGGAGGAAAATATAAACACAAAATTGCAAGAGGCAATGCAAGCACTGCAAGGGTTGAAAACTGAAAGAGAGACTTTAAAAAAAACACAATCTGAAGAAAGGCAGAAAATAGAAAAGCTGGGCAAACCGTCAGGTACTACCGATACAAGCATTACCAACAGAATAGAAGACATGGAAGAGAGAATCTCAAGTGTTAAAGATACACTAGGAGAAATGGATTTATCAACCAAAGAAAACCTTAAGTCCAACAAATCCTTAACACAAAATATCCAGGAAATATGGGACACCATGAAAAGACCAAACTTAAGAATGATAGGTATAGAAGAAGGAGAAGAAATTCACCTCAAAGGGGCAGAAGGCATATTCAACAAAATCATAGAAGAAAACTTTCCCAACCTTAAGAAAGACATGGCTATGAAGGTACAAGAAGCCTACAGAACACCAAACAGAGTGGACCACAAAAAAATCCCCAAGCCACATAATAATCAAGACCCCAAAAATACAGAATAAAGAAAGAATATTAAGAGCAGCTAAGGAAAAAGGTCAAGTAACATATAAAGGCAGACCTATCAGAATTACACCTGATTTCTCCATGGAAACTCTGAAAGCCAGAAGATCCTGGATAGATATTCTACCTACACTAAGAGACCATGGATGCCAGCCCAGACTACTATACCCGGCAAGACTCTCAATCACTATAGACGGAGAAAACAAGATATTCCATGACAAAACTAGATTCAAGCAATATGTTTCCACTAACCCAGACCTACAGAAAATTTTGGAAGGAAAACTCCAACCCAAGGAAGCTAACTACAACCAGAAAAACATAGGCATCAGAGAATCCCTCTCTACCAACAGCCAAAAGAACAAAGGGGTGAAATTCCACACATAATTCCACCAACCACAACCATTGCAAATCGAAGAAGGATGAACAATCAGTGGACATTAATATCCCTCAATATTAATGGCCTTACCTCACCCATAAAAACTCACAGACTAGCAGAATGGATTCGAAGACAGAACCCTTCCTTCTGCTGCATACAAGAAACACGCCTCACCCTCAAAGACAGGCATTACCTGAGAGTTAAAGGTTGGGAAAATTTTTTCAATCAAATGGACCCAAGAAACAAGCAGGGGTAGCAATCCTAAGATCTAACAAACTAGACTTTAAAAAATAATCAATCGAAAGAGATGAAGGAGGTCATTACATACTCATCACAGTTGAAACCCTCCAAAATGAAGTGTCTATCCTGAACATCTATGCCCCAAATACAAAGGCATCCACATTCGTAAAAGAAATATTATTAGAACTTAAATCTCATCTAAAGCCCCACACAGTTATAGTGGGAGATTTCAACACACCACTCTCACCACTAGACAGGAATACCAGAGAGAAACTCAACAATAGAAGTAATGACCCAACTGGGATTAACAGACATCTATAGAATATTTCATCCCCATTAAAAAGAATACACATTCTTCTCACCACCACATGGAAACTTCTCAAAAATCGACCACATACTTGGCAACATATCAAACCTCAGCAGCTACAAAAAAAATAGAATAACTCCATGCATCTTATCAGACCACCATGCTTTAAAATTAGAATTCAACAACAACACAAATTGAAGAAAACCAAAAACTCATGGAAATTTAATAATGCTCAACTGCACCACCCCTGTGCCAAAGAAGAACTAAAAAAAGAAATTAAAGGCTTCCTTGAATTCAATGAGAATGAAGACACAACATACCCAAACCTATGGGACACTTTGGAAGCAGTGCTGCGGGGGAAGTTCATAGCACTAGGTGCTCACATGAAGAAACAGGAGAACAGTTATACCAGAGAATTAACATCACAGCTGAAAGCTCTAGAACACAAAGAAGCAAACTCCCCCAGGAGGAGTAGACGCAAGGAAATAATCAAATTGAAGGCTGAAATCTATAAAGTAGAAACCAGGAAAACAATACAAAGAATCAATGCAACGAAGAGTTGGTTCTTTGAGAAAATCAACAAGATAAACAAACCTTTGGCCAAACTTCCCAAACAGCAGCGAGTGAACACGGAAATTAACAAAATCAGAAATGAAAAGGGGGACATAACAACAGACTCTGAGGAAATCCAGAGAATCATTAGGTCATACTTTGAAAACCTGTACTCCACAAAATTCGAAAATTTAAAGGAAATGGATTACTTCCTGGATAGCTATCACTTGCCAAAACTAAATCAAGAACAGAAAAGCAATTTAAATATACCTACAACCCCTATGGAAATAGAAGCAGTCATCAAAAGTCTCCTAACCTAAAAAGTCCAGGTCCAAATGGCCTCAGTGCAGAATTCTAACAGAAATTCAAAGAACAGCTTAGACCAATTCTTCTCAAAGTGTTCCACACAATTGAAGCAGAAGGGTCTTTGCCAAACTCTTTCTATGAGGCTTGCATAACCTTGATCCCCAAGCCACACAAAGATACAAATAAGAAAGAGAACTTCAGACCAATATCCCTCATGAACATTGATGTAAAAATACTCAATAAAATACTGGCAAATCGGATCCAAGAACACATCAAAAAAATCATTCACCACGATCAAGTAGGTTTCATCCCAGGGATGCAGGGATGGTTCAACATACGAAAATCCATCAATGCAATCCACCATATAAACAAGCTGAAAAACAAAAATCACATGATCATCTCACTAGATGCTGAAAAAGCCTTTGACAAAATCCAACACCCCTTCATGATAAAGGTCTTGGAGAGATCTGGGATAACAGGGACATACTTAAACATAATAAATGCTATATACAGTAAACCAACAGCCAACATCAAACTAAATGGACAGAAACTCAACGCAATTCCTCAACTCAAGAAAATCAGTAGCCCTACTGTATACAGATGATAAAAGGGCTGAAAAAGAAATCAGAGAAACATCACCCTTTACAATTGCCACAAACAACATAAAATACCTTGGGGTAACGCTAACCAAACAAGTGAAAGACCTGTATCGTAAGAACTTTGAATCTTTGAAGAAAGAAATTAAAGAAGCCCTCAGAAAATAGAAAGATCTCCCATGTTCTTGGAGAGGTAGGATCAATGTAGTAAAAATGGCAATCCTGCCAAAAACAATCTACAGATTCAATGCAATCCCCATAAAAATCCCAGCACAATTCTTCACTGACCTTGAAAGAACAATAATCAATTTTGTATGGAAAAACAAAAGACCCAGGATAGCAAAAACAACCCTGTTCAACAAGGCAACATCCGGAGGCATCACCGTCCCTGACCTCAAGCTCTTTTATAGAGCTATAGTCCTAAAAACAGCATGGTATTGGCACAAACATAGACAGGTAGACCAATGGCATCGAATTGAAAACCCGGTATTAACCCACACACGTACGAACATCTGATCTTTGACAAAGAAGCTAAAAATATACAGTGGAATAAAGAAAGCATCTTCAACAAATGGTGCTGGCATAACTGGAGTCTGGCATGTAGAAGAATGCAGATCGATCCATGTTTATCACCATGCACAAAACTTAAGTCCAAATGGGTCAAAGACCTCAACATAAATCCAGCCACACTGAACATCTTAGAAGAGAAATTGGATGTTACCCTTGAACGAATTGGTACAGAAGACAGCTTCCTGAACATAACACCAGTAGCACAGACAGTGAGATCAATAATTAATAAATGGGACCTACTGAAACTGAGAAGCTTCTTTAAGGCAAAGGACACACTCAGCAAGAGAAAATGGAAGGCCACAGAATGGGAAAAATATTCACTAATCCCACATCTGACAGAGGGTTGATCTCTAAAATTTACAAAGGACTCAAGAAGCAAGTCTCCAAAACATCAATGGACCCAATTAAAAAGTGGGCTGCAGAACTAAATAGAGAGTTTTCAATAGAGGAGTCTAAAATGGCTGAGAGGCACTTGAGAAAGTGCTCAACATCCTTAGCCATCCGGGAAATGCAAATCAAAACAACTCTGAGATACCATCTCACTCTTGTCAGAATGTCTAAAATCAAAAACACCAATGACATTGCTGGTGGGAGTGTCCACTGGTTCAGCCACTTTGGAAACCAGTATGGAGATTCCTCCAAAAAATGGGAATAAACCTACCACAAGACCCAGCAACTCCACTCTTAGGCATATATTCAAAAGATGCCCATTCATACAACAAAGATGTCTGTTCCACTATGTTCATAGCAGCTTTATTTTTAATAGCCAGAACTTGGAAGCAACCTAAATGTCCCTCAACCGAAGAGTGGATAGAGAAAATGTGGTACATTTACACAATGGAGTACTATTCAGCAGAAAAAAACAATGGAATCCTGAGATTCGCACGCAAATGAATGACACTAGAAGAATCGATCCTGAGTGAGGTAACCCAGTCACAAAAAGAGAAACATGGCATGTACTCTCTCATATATGGATTTTCGACATAGATCTGGGGAGTGCCAGCCTACAATCCTATGTCCAGAGAGTCTGGGAAACAGAAACTTCATTTAGTGGCTGATCGAAAAAGAGGCAGGCTCCCTCGGCTAAGTACTGAGCTGAACTCAAGAAAGCCATTAACAGAGAGGGAGGACTGATGATCAAAGGGATTAAGACTGGGCTGGTTTAACCCCTCAGAAACAGCTGACCAGACAAGGGTTAACTCTTGAATCCCAGGCATCAGCATTGGAATCCACCATGGGACTGATTAAGACCCCCTGAATGTGGGTGTCAGTGAGGAGGCTGCTTCCCTCGACACTGTTTGGATTTCTTCAATGAGACAAATGGAGACCAAAGGGAACATATAACAGGAAATCTTTTACAGGGAAAACTAGGTCACATAAATTTTAATAAGGAATGAAGTTGTGTGTCATCACATCCCATGGGTGCTTTGCCTGCATGTGTGTCTGGGTACCACATGCATGTCTGGAACCCACAAAGGACAGAAGAGTGGCAGAGAGGCCATTGGTGGAGCCGGTGAAACTGGATACATAGATACAGATGGATGTGACCTGCAGTATAGGTGATGGGAATTGAGCCTGGTTCCTGGGAAAGAGCAGTGTTTGCTCTTACCTGAGGAGTCATTTCTCCAGCCTATCAATCGGGAGAGGACCTCAAGTTCTGGCAGGCACCCAGACAAATGGCAAAAGATTTTATTATTTGGTGGAATATCTTGGACCATAAAACCGCAAAAAAGGATGTTCCACATACCTCCCATAAATTTTTTGGAATAAATCTGTATCTATTTCAAGAAGAGTCCAGTCTGACTCCAATATGTGTGAATTCAGTATGTGACATCATCCCATCAGTTGATTATTTAATTGAATTATTTAAATTGACGATGATGGCCTGATTCATGACTGGAGTCTGGTCAGTCCTCCCAGGTAGGTAACAATGTGACATCACATAATTTAATTATCAAAGTATTTATTTAAATAATCATTATCGCATCAATGATCACAAGCTCAGATCCAGGACCATAGAGTTATTGAATTATAGAATTATTCAACTCGGTGTTGACATCATCGGTTAGGGGTGGGGCTGCCAGGTCAGGATTTGGCTATGGCACCCTTGGCCAACTCATCTGCCGGATGCGCGAGGGACACTGGGAGATGTAGTCCAGCAGACGCCATGGTGCCCACCAAGAGGAAGTGCAAAGACTCCACCAAGCCAAGTGTGGCGGTCGCAGTGGGCACCTCACTGCTCCTCCTCCACATCCTCGTCTTGGCTGCACTCTACTATAACAAGGACAAGCGGAGGTTGCACGAGGGGTGCCACCGCCATCGCTGCCGTGGTGGTCAGCGGGCATCGCCAGGTATGAGGTCACATTTGGCGATGAATGGCTATGCGGGAGAAGCTGCTGCCTGGGTCCCATTCTGCAGGGCTGTGGCAGCATCAAAACTGCAGGGACCTGGTCACACGCGATGATGATGTCAGCCCGACAGGGTTCATCGGGCGAGGTCGTCGGATCCTGTGATTGTTAAATTATTGAATTTTTAAATCCATGATGATGACAGCGTCCTTCGGGAGCCGGGTCTTGTCTTTCTTCCTGGGAACTGATGATGCAAAGTCGTCCAACTGTGTAATTATTTAATTATCTAAAGCCTTCATGACGTAATCTTTGGGGATTGTGGGAGTCAAGGGTGGCCGAATTTCTCCTCATCTGGTTTTCTATTATTCATATCTGTCATTATCTATTTGAGCATGAGCATGGTCTGTTTCCACTTTCTTGGAATTAATCGTGCCACGTCATCTCATTATTTTGTTACTTAAATCAATGATGAGGACGTTCGTGAATCTCCCCAGGGATGAATTATGTGATATCATGTCATTAATCTAAATATTTAGTTCGTTCATTATGTCATCCATATTAGGTTGAGTTTGGCGCCACCTTGGGGATGTTAATGTGCAAGACCATTACTTCCCTTCTGAATCTTGTCCTAGCATACACCTTTATATATGAACCTTTAGGTTATCACTTCAAATACACCCCTTGTGTGAGGTTTTATGTGAGGTGAGACTTTGTGGTGTTCTTCGAGTCTCTCCTGCCTGGATACATTTCCATCTTGTCTGTAACTCTTAATAAAAACTAGCTGAATGAAAGTAGCAAAAGAAAATTTACCATTATTTTCTGGAGACTTCTGAAGACTTTAATTGCTTACATCACAGTGTTACTTCTTGTAGAAGAGGACATTTACACAAAAAGCCTCTGAAAAGATTTTCAAGAGACTCTCTTCAATGATACTGCAAGCCTCTTACTTGAGAAATTGTTTGCACGCCAAGGACACTGGTGAAGACTTTGGCTATAGCCTCCCATGTATCCTGCAAAAAGGTTTAGAGAAGACTGTTATATGAACTACATCTTATCCTAAATCCTCCATGGCAAATGTTTCATCTCCACTGCTCCCTTAATTTGAACCCCTGTATATAAACAGAATCCCACTGGGGTTGCCAGGCAACATTTATGATCTTACAGCCTGTCATTTTCTAATACATCACTCTATTCTAAAAGAATACTTTACCAATCTATGACCCCAAGTTTACACCCAAATTACTTATTCTATGAACACAAATCTATAAGAGGTATTATTATATTTCCTTCTGTTAATGCATAGCTCCACAATATATTAGCCATAAATCACACATGCAAGTGACAGCAGCATTCTACCATTATTTTAGTTTGATGAGCAATTATATGTAGTTCATATACTCCAGATGTCATATCTCAAGAATGGAGACAAAATCAGCCATGTTCCCTTAAGTAAGTACACAATCACATAAATAAATATAACCCAGCTTTTTAATAACTGTTTGTCAACCTCCCCTGAGATCTCACCAATAGCAGCCTATGAAATACAATTGTCAAATAAGATGCTGTGCACATGTTTGCCAGCCATTGAACTTGTCTGTGCCAGGTTTATTTATGTATTGTGGTACCTATTATTCCAAGACTGGCTTGCTAAGGTGTAGGTAGGATGGAATCTTTTATAATTGTGATCCCTTAATTTCTCCAGGTTTTTACCAACAAGAAAGATCTGGTAACAAATTAAGAGATAGTCATTTATTTCAAGATGCATGTTTGTGACATATATAAGACAGATTGTCAAAAGTCGATGCAACAATAATTTCCCATTTTACTGTTTGAAACCAAATCAATCAGAGGAAGAAAATGTTTGGCTTTGGTAATGTTCATCCTGAGAAAAAACAGTCTTCTGTTCTTGATGCTACATATCCACATGCAAAAACAGATGCCTAAAGTGTATAGCATGCTACAGGGATCCCACCAAGTACTAACAATGGACATATACCTATCTTATAAACAGCATTTACCTTAGTGTTGGTCTATAGCATTCATCTTATCATTCAATGGAAGACCTTTAATACAAAGAAAATGAAAAAAAGAATAATATATCGTAAGAATATGCTGAAGGTAAAGCTTGGAAAATGATTAGGAATGAAATAAGATGCAAAGAAGAATCAATGAAGGAAGGACAAAAGATATTAAGAAAAGGTAAACAAGAAGCTGGTATTTATTTCCTCGAAGACAGGTATTAATATACATATTCATATATATTGTTTTTTAAATATTATCAAATAAAAGTAGAAATGAAGCTAGAGGTAAAGAAATATTTGAAATGTACATTTCTCTCCTAGGTGTTCTAAGGCTTATTCCCTGTTTTAAACTAGGCTTCTGACAAATTTTGAATCTATACATAGCATCCATCGGAGATCAGGCTTTGTTAATTATTGGAAAAGGATAATAGTAGATGTGGTGTCCTGCATTTAGTAGTTACAAGAATCACTATGATCTGTCTCTTACAATTTGCTCTGTTAGATTTCCTCTCTAGGGAACAAAAAATAATTCAAGATCACTAGCTGTTTTCTGCTAGTTTTTTAAGTACAAACTTTCAAACATAATATTTTTGCAATAGTCTACACATTATTCTATCTGTGATTACACTGTGTATTCCCAAAGAAGACTGGCTTTGCGATGGAATGGAATGATTGAAAAGTTGTATGAATTTCATCATTGTCCTCTTTCCAGAGGTTTTATGATAACTTGGTAGAACTGTTATGAAAATAAGAGTGTCTCATGTATTTCAAGATGCATATTAGTTATGCAATGAGCACACCCTATGGCAACATGCTGAAACAATCTGTTCCCATTTCACTGGCTCAAACAACCTGTGATCATAAAATGAAAATACCTGTTTTTGTTAAGGTTCACTATGAAACAGAACACAGTCTTTTGTTCTTGATGCTACATATCCACTTGCAAAAACTGATGACCAATATAAGTAGCAGGGAACAACAACTGAGCATAAATAACAGCAATGTGGTTTGTTTGTAGAAACATTATATTTGTTTGGACCATGACACCCAACCTTGGCTCTGGTAATGGAAAACAATTACAAATGAAAAATTTGAAAGAAAAATAAAGAATAAAACAGAGGAAAAACAAATAAAGATAGAAAAAAGAAAGAATGGAAAAAATAATAAAGAAAAACATGAGAAATTACAATTATAAATGAAAAATATGTTGGAGATAATAAATAAAGATAAAGGATGGAGAGTGGTTATGAATGCAGGAATATATGAAAGAAGAAGCAAATAATGAAGGACAAATTGAAAGATGGACAGGTAAGCAAGTAGGAAGCATCTATTTACTTAGGAATGATACTCACATACATTCATACAGACACACACAAACACACACACACACACACATATATATATATAAAGAGAGAGAGAGAGACAGAGACAGAGACTTCTAACAATAATTAATAACAAAAAAGCCAATGAAAGCACAAGGAAAATAATATACATGTTTATGTTGCTCTATCTGGGCAGTTCTATTGGACTATCTTTAATCTAATCATAGAATAATTATATTGGGTAACAAATAGTTCCCTTATTCAGGAAGAATACATCTCCCTTCCCCCAATTAATTCCTTCCTTTCCACTAAATCTTCATAGAGGGCAAATGAATCTTGTTATTTATGATATAAAAAGAAGAATTCTTTTCAGATTTTTAAACTCTCATAAGGCTATCATTCACAAGATTACACTGTTACAGTGTGAAAATTTTAACAGCATCAAGAGGCAAGAGATAACTATGATGTTTGTTAGTTAGCAAAGACACAGGGAGACAAAATAATAGAATGGTTTCATTAAGTAAAGCAGGAATAGTTTGGAAGACATCAGCCCAATGATCAGAGTCCAGAATAGCCAGGACATATTGGATTTTAAGGAATATGTGATAGAATATGTTGGTTAGTTGCATCATATAAAAAAAGCACAGTCATTCGTCTCTGCCTAGTCTCAGGAATGTTTTAAAATTTACATGTCCTTGGAGGTGTGTATGTGACCAGTGATCTACCCTGAGAACCTGTACCTGTCAGCTACCACCATTAGAAAACTTGTAACTGTCCACCAATGTGTATCCACAAATGCTGAACCCTGAAAATTTCTACCAAAAAATCTATAATAATCCTTCCTTCTATTCACAACTAGGCTCTTTCTTATAGTAAACGTAGTCATACATGTATGTATGTATGTATGTATGTATGTATGTATGTTTGTATGTATGCATATTCCCTTCCTCCCAAAAATTTCTTTATGGTGTTCTTGACTCCCTACTGCAAAGATATCTTCTCAGTTGTGCTGTAACAATTAATAAATCATAGATGAAGGAAGTTAACATTGGGAAACTCATGATTTCCTTGATAATTCTGAGGCCTTTAATTAATTATTTGATACTTTCACATCTAGGTGAACAGAAAAATTCACTCACAAAAGACTCAGAAAAAATTTTCCAGTGACTTTATTGAGCGTGATTAGGTAGACATGACTCGGGAAATAGTTCCTGATGAAAGATCATTTGCCAAAGTTTTGATCATAGCCTCAATTGGAGAACTGTGAGGAGCCGCCCTCGCTATCGCTATTGCCGTTAGAAGATGGCGCTGACATCTGCTGTCAGTTGGAGTTAACCGTTAGAAGATGGCGCTGACATCTGCTGTCAGTTGGAGTTAACCGTTTAAGCTGTGCCTCTCCCGTGGCATCATCTGGGGTGATGTGCAAACCACCAATCCCGGCTCTACACGTCTCACTCGGAGCTCCTAGGCTTATATAAGGGGCTGGGTTTCTTAGCTTGGGGTCTCCCTCTAAGAAGCTGATCATCTATCTCTCAAGATGCATTAAAGCTTTACTGCAGAAGGATCCGAGTGTTCTGCGTCGTTCTTGCTGGCGAGACGGTAGCGCGGGACATCTGGTGCCGAAACCCGGGAACTCTTCAACATCGCCGGCGCCGCGGGAGACCCCTCGGAAGACGGGGCGGATTCAGAACTGCAGGGACGTAAGTTCAGAGAGGTATGCTTTATCCTGAATACCCCCTTTCTCGACTTTGGCCTTAGTTTGTCATCACCGTGGGACGGGTCAGTGGAGGCTTTGGTGCTAGTCCTGTTTGTCCTTCTCCTTCATCGTGGCTGGTGCTGACAGAACGGTGCTGTCAGTCTGGTGCTGTCAGTCTGGTGCTGTCAGTCTGGTGCTGTCAGTCTGGTGCTGTCAGTCTGGTAACGGAGTTGAGCGCCGTTTTTAGATAAGCCGCTAGCGCGATGGGGTTGTCACAGTCAGTGGTTACTGCCCTACAGACTGTGCTAAAACAAAGAGATCTTAAAATTGCACCACGAACACTTCAAAATTTTGTGAAGGAGGTAGATAGAGTGGCACCATGGTATGCTTGTTCCGGGTCCCTCACTGTGGCCTCATGGAACAAGCTAGGTAAAGAACTAGACAGGAAGCATGCAGAAGGAGATCTCCACTTAGGTACCAAAGCCATTTGGAAGCTAGTTAAAAACTGCTTGGAGGATGAGGCCTGTCACCCTGCTATAATAGAAAGTCAGGGAACCTTAGAGGAAGTTCAGGATAGCATGTCAGAAACTGAACGGAGTGAGAGAATGGGAGCTCGCAAAGGAAAGACATGTCTAAGAAAAAAGGCCCTCCCAAGAAGTTAAGAAAGGGGAGAGAAAGAAGGGAGTGATCATTCACCCCCTAACAAATCTAAGAAAAAGAAAAAGCCAGAATCTAGTCTATACCCTACAGTAGAGCTAGAAGCCTTGGAGCTAGATAATTCTGATTCTGACACTCTGTATTCTAGCGAAGAAGGTGGTCTAGAGGAGGAGGTGGCACGGTATGAGGAAGAAAGATATCACCCTGATAGACACCGGCCACTGAAAACAAAAATGAATGTGAGACCACCACCTATAAATCCGGCGGGCTCACGCCCCTCAGCGCCTCCGCAGTATGAGCTTCGGCTGAATACTGGTACTGACTCCTTTTTACCTTTAGAGGAACGGAGAAAAATACAAGTAGCTTTTCCAGTATTCGAGAATGTGGAAGGCGGAAGAGTACATACCCCTGTAGATTACAATCAAATCAAAGAATTGGCCGAATCCGTTCGTAATTATGGGGTCAATGCTAACTTTACCACATTACAGGTGGAAAGGCTTGCTAATTTTGCCATGACTCCCACTGACTGGCAGACGACAGTGAAAGCAGTGCTTCCCAACATGGGACAATACATGGAATGGAAGGCTCTCTGGTATGATGCAGCCCAGGCACAAGCTAGAGTTAATGCCACGGCTGAAGATGAGAATCAGAGGCAGTGGACATTTGAAATGCTGACAGGTCAGGGTCAACATGCCCTTAATCAAACCAACTACATCTGGGGTGTCTATGGTCAGGTGTCGGCCGCCGCTATTAAAGCATGGAAGGCCCTCACAAAAGGGGAGAGTCCAGTGGACACCTTACAAAGATTGTCCAAGGACCCCAAGAGCCATTTTCAGACTTTGTGGCCAGAATGACAGAGGCCGCCAGTCGCATCTTTGGTGATTCAGAACAAGCTATGCCCCTGATTGAGCAACTTGTCTATGAACAAGCAACCCAGGAATGTCGAGCGGCTATCGCCCCTCGCAAAAGCAAAGGTTTACAAGATTGGCTCAGAGTGTGCAGGGAGCTGGGGGGACCCTAACCAATGCAGGACTAGCTGCCGCCATTTTACAAACGCACAGGCGTAGAGATTTATCTAGTCGAAAAGCTTGTTTTAATTGTGGGAAAATGGGGCACCTTAAGAAAGATTGTCAAGCCCCTGAAAGAACAAGAGAATCGAAGCTTTGCCATCGTTGTGGTAAAGGTTATCATAGGGCTAGCGAATGCAGGTCAGTCCGGGATGTAAAGGGAGGCTTCTGCCCCCTATTGAAGAACCCAAGGTACCCCAATCAAAAAACGGGTCACGGGGCCCATGGTCCCAGGGCCCTCAGAAATATGGGAACCAATTTCAGAAAAGCAATCAAGAGGAAGTAGAGGTTTCCGAGGAACCCCCGGAATGGACTTGCGTGCCGCCTCCGACTTCTTACTCATGCCCCAAATGAATGTTCAACCGGTCCCAGTCCATTCCCCTGGACCTTTGCCCCCTGCCACCATTGGGCTTATTCTGGGCCGTGGCTCCTTAACTTTACAGGGACTCATTATATATCCTGGAATTGTTGACCCGTATCATAAAGAGGAGATTCAAGTTCTCTGTTCTAGCCCTCGGGGTGTATTTTCTATAAAGCAGGGAGATAGAATTGCACAACTGGTGTTGCTGCCCTCCCTCGGGGATGGAGAAACCTACACTTTACAAAAAAGGGCTATGGGATCTTCTGGAAGTGATTCAGCCTATCTGGCTATACCCCTAAATGAGAGACCTACAATAAAATTGTTAATTAATGGAAAAGAATTTGAAGGGATAATGGATACGGGAGCAGACAAAAGCATTATTTCACTCCATTGGTGGCCGAAGTCTTGGCCCACTGTTGTTTCATCTCATTCTCTACAAGGTCTTGGATACCAGTCCTCTCCTGCCATCAGTGCCTCAGCCTTAACCTGGCGGAATGCTGAGGGCAAACAGGGATGTTTTACCCCCTATGTGTTGCCACTCCCTGTAAATTTATGGGGACGGGATGTGTTACAAGCCATGGGCATGACCCTAACTAATGAATACTCCCCCAGGCATCAGCCATTATGGCAAAGATGGGGTATACAAACGGTAGAGGCTTGGGTAGGCAAGAACAAGGCAGAATAAAACCCATTACACAACATGGAAATCGGGGTAGAAAAGGACTGGGTTTTATTTAGGGGCCGTTGAGGCTTCACGACCCATACCATGGAAAACAGAGGAGCCGTTATGGGTCTCTCAATGGCCTCTATCCTCTGAAAAATTAGAGGCTGTCACAAGATTAGTGCAAGAACAGGAACGGCTGGGGCATCTAGAGCCTTCTACCTCCCCATGGAATACACCAATTTTTGTTATTAAGAAGAAATCTGGGAAGTGGAGATTACTCCATGACCTGCGGGCCATTAACAATCAGATGCATCTTTTTGGCCCTGTTCAAAGAGGCCTTCCTTTGCTTTCTGCACTTCCTCAAGATTGGAAGCTTATTATTATAGATATTAAGGATTGTTTCTTCTCTATTCCACTTTACCCACGGGATAGACCAAGGTTTGCCTTCACTATCCCTTCTCTTAATCATATGGAACCAGACAAGAGATTTCAGTGGAAGGTACTGCCGCAAGGCATGGCCAATAGCCCAACAATATGTCAGCTGTATGTGCAGGAGGCTTTGGAGCCAATTAGGAAGCAATTTACATCTTTAATCATTATCCATTATATGGACGATATTCTTATTTGTCACAAAGAGTTAGATGTTTTACAAAAGGCTTTCCCCATGCTGGTGGCTGAATTAAAACAGTGGGGATTAGAGATTGCCTCAGAAAAGGTTCAAATTGCAGATACAGGCCTCTTTTTGGGCTCAATGATTACTCCCAAAAATATAGTTCCTCAGAAAATAGAAATTCGCAAAGACCACTTACAAACATTAAATGATTTTCAGAAACTTCTGGGAGATATAAATTGGTTGAGGCCCTTTTTAAAAATTCCATCTGCTGATCTAAAACCCCTCTTCGATCTCCTGGAGGGTGAGCCTCATATCTCCTCACCCAGAAAATTTACCCCTGCCGCCCACCGAGCCTTACAGATGGTGGAAGAGGCCTTACAGGAAGCACAATTACAACGTATTGAGGAGTCACTACCTTTTAATCTGTGTGTTTTTAAGACAGCTCAATTGCCAACTGCAGTCCTGTGGCAACATGGACCATTACTTTGGATTCATCCAAATGCTTCCCCTGCTAAGATTATTGACTGGTACCCTGATGCTGTTGCACAGCTCGCGCTCGCGGAATAAAAGCAGCTGTTACACATTTTGGCAGGGATCCTGATTCCTTGATTGTGCCTTATACTGCTGCACAAGTTCAGACCTTGGCAGCCACATCTAGTGATTGGGCAGTTTTAGTTACTTCCTTTTCAGGACAAATTGATAATCATTTTCCAAAGCATCCAATTTTACAGTTTGCCCTAAACCAGGCTATAGTGTTTCCACAAGTGACAGCTAAAGACCCACTCCCAGATGGGACTGTGGTGTACACTGATGGATCGAAAACTGGTATGGGAGCTTATGTGGTCAAGGATAGGGTTATATCTAAACAATATAATGAAACTTCACCTCAAGTTGTAGAATGTCTGATAGTACTGGAGGTTCTTGAGGCTTTTCCAGGACCCCTCAATATTGTATCAGATTCCTCTTATGTGGTTAATGCAGTTAATCTCCTTGAGATAGCTGGAATAATAAGATCCTCCAGCAGAGTTGCTAACATCTTTCAAAAGATACAAGCTGCCTTGTTAAATAGGAGATTTCCTGTTTTCATTACCCATGTCCGAGCACATTCTGGACTCCCAGGTCCCATGTCCTTAGGGAATGACTTAGCGGACAAGGCTACAAAGCTGGTGGCCGCTGCCTTGTCTACCCATGCACAAGCAGCAAAAGAATTCCATAAGCGCTTTCATGTGACGGCTGAGACCTTGCGCCGTCGTTTTGCTCTATCCAGGAAAGAGGCTAGGGAAATTGTTACTCAATGCCAGAATTGCTGCGAATTCTTACCTACTCCCCACATGGGAATAAACCCACGTGGCATTAGACCATTGCAGATGTGGCAGATGGATGTTACTCATATTCCCTCTTTTGGAAGGCTTCAATATGTTCATGTTTCTGTTGACACCTGTTCTGGCGTAATGTTCGCCACACCCCTAACAGGGGAAAAGGCCTCATATGTGATTCAACATTGCCTTGAGGCCTGGAGTGCTTGAGGAAAACCCAGAATTTTAAAAACAGACAATGGACCAGCATATACCTCTCAAAAATTCCGACAGTTTTGTCGGCAAATGGATGTTACCCATCTAACTGGCCTACCTTATAACCCTCAAGGACAGGGCATTGTGGAACGTGCCCATCGTACACTCAAATCATATCTGATTAAACAAAAGGGGAGTATTGAGGATGTTCTACCCTCGGTACCAAGAGTTGCTGTATCCATGGCACTTTTTACCCTTAATTTCTTGAACTCTGATGCCCAAGGCCACACTGCGGCCGATCGCCACAGTTTAGAGCCTGATAGGCCAAAAGAAATGGTAAAATGGAAAGATGTCTTGACTGATCTCTGGAAAGGCCCGGATCCTATTCTTATAAGATCCAGGGGAGCTGTGTGTGTTTTTCCACAGGAGGAAGAAAACCCCCTGTGGATCCCTGAAAGACTCACTCGAAGAGCTCCTTCACAACTCCAGAATAAGAAGGATGGAGGCCAAGTGGGTGATGAAGACTCTCCTACTCGGGATGATGGTTCCTAGTATGATGGGAGAGTTACGGTGGGCCATCATGTCTACCTTCCCCCTACCGATGCCAGTGATGCAGAATGCCCAGGTGTTCCCTAGATTTTTCACAACTAATAGAGAGTTGGGGCTTGCCTTTTGCCTTTAGATCCTCAGATACAGAGTTTTCAGGATGAGAGAACCTTGTCATTGGTAGGAAGCTTGTGCTTTACTGTGATTTCTTCATTAAAGGATAATTTTATTCATATGGATCCAGAAAGATCTAATGCTAATCCTTTTGAATTAATGGAAGCTGTACTGATCTTTCTCCTATGATAGTGAGAAGGGACAGATTACTTTTGATTGGAAAGGGGCATTAGGCAACAGTCTGAGTGAGGGACAGAGCTATGGATCATCTGATTGGTCCTCCTCCAATGTTAAGTATACCCCTTTTAAGAGAACTAATTATTCAGCTGCCCTTTATTTGGGTTGTGAGTAATGATACCTTAGGTAAGAATCAGAAAGAAATAAATTGCTCTGCTTAGAATTGTTTTTATGCATTATGCTGGGATGCTATTAAGCACCCTTTTGCTTTGGTAATGCGCATGCCTCGATTTGTTCCAGTTCCTGTTGAGACGCCAAGTAATTTGAGTTTGTTTAGGGAAAAGCGAGATTTTTGGGATCTCTGCTATTATTGTGGGCCTGATAGCCACCGCCGCGGTTACTGCTTCGGTTACCGCCTCGGCCCTTGCACTTTCTGCCACTGTGCAGACAACTCAAACCATTAATGAACTATAGGCCACTGTGACCATGGTCCTAGATAAACAGGCCACTGCCAATTCTCAGATACAAGGAGGCCTGATGTTGGTAAACCAACAGATTAATTTGGTTCAGGAACAATTGGATATATTGTGGCAGATGGCCCAATTGGGATGTGAACAAAAGTTGCCTGGCCTTTGTGTCACTTCAGTACAATATGAGAATTTTACAAGAGCAGCTAACCTGTCACAAGCTCTGTCTCAACATTTATTACAGAATTGGACTTTTGAGTTTGAGCAGACACTCCGTGAGTTGAGAATGGCGATCCTGCAAGTGAATTCGACGCATCTGGATCTTTCTCTGATGGAAGGCCTCTCCTCCTGGATTTCATCTGCATTTTCTTATTTTAAGGAATGGGTGGGGGTAGGATCATTTAGCCTAGTTCTCTGCTGTGGAATAGTGTTGATGCTTTGGATGGTGTGTAAGCTCAGAGCCCAAACAAAAGAGACAAAGTGGTGGTGGCACAAGCACTTGCTGCCTTAGAACACGGAGCCTCCCTGACATTTGGTTAACCATGTTAAAGCAATAGGTCGCTGGCCTCCCAGCTCTTGCACCCCACGAGGCTAGTCTCATTGCACGGGATAGAGTGGGTAGGCTTCAGCAGCCCAAGGAGTTGCAAGGCTAAGCACTGCACAGGAGAGGTCTGCGGTATAACGACTTTCTCCTGGGAGATAAGTCATCTTGCATGAAGGTTCTATGTCATGATCTCCTTCCCCCAGAAAAACGACATCGGACTGGTCAGGGCTCTCTCTGGGGATAAGACCCTGGAGAGGAGCTTTGTACATGTTCCGAATTTGCACATGGGGATTTGACCTCTATCTCCACTCCAAAGTTGTGGGTGTCCTATTGCTTCAAAAATAAATGAATAGGGGAGATGTGAGGAGCCGCCCTCGCTATCGCTATTGCCGTTAGAAGATGGCGCTGACATCTGCTGTCAGTTGGAGTTAACCGTTAGAAGATGGCGCTGACATCTGCTGTCAGTTGGAGTTAACCGTTTAAGCTGTGCCTCTCCCGTGGCGTCATCTGGGGTGATGTGCAAACCACCAATCCCGGCTCTACACGTCTCACTCGGAGCTCCTAGGCTTATATAAGGGGCTGGGTTTCTTAGCTTGGGGTCTCCCTCTAAGAAGCTGATCATCTATCTCTCAAGATGCATTAAAGCTTTACTGCAGAAGGATCCGAGTGTTCTGCGTCGTTCTTGCTGGCGAGACGGTAGCGCGGGACATCGAACTATGTGCTACCTAACCTGTGAAAAAACTGTTGCATATGACACTTATATGTGATAATAAATCATTCAGAGGAACGTGCACATTCCAGAGGCTCACTACTTCTGGGGTCTTAGAAATGCACAGAGAGAATCTTCTTGGTTGATTTCAGTCAATCTTTATAACCTCACAAGATGTCCTCCCAAAAAAGAGTGACCCTGTAATACTGTGAGAACTTGTCAATGCATATGCAGAAATGTAGCTCCCCTCTGCCCCATGAAATATCCATGAAAGTAAAAGTTGTTACGAGTTAGTTTTGGGAATTCACACAGCATTGTACACTGCGACCATACATTACCAATTACTTATCTCCAACCACCACAGTACAACAGAGCACATAGGTATACTGCAAGAATTTCACCTGATTGAACTGTCACGTGATCAAAACTCAGAACTTTGGATGGCTCCATCTGTCATCCACATATACTCTGTATCTAGAAATCGAAAAAACCCTCAAGTTCTGGCAGGCAACCAGACCAATGCCAACAGCTTTTATTATTCATTGGAATCTCTTGGACAACAAAACCACAAAAAAGAACCTTTCACATACCTGACACTAGACTTTTCTCAATAAATCATTTTCTATTACAAAAAGAGTCCAGTCTGGCTCCAATATGTTTGCATTAATTATGAAGAATTATCTCATTAATTGATTGTTTAATTATCTTAATCGTTGATGATGTCCTCCTACATGAATGGAGTCTGGGTAAATTTTGTGATGTCACCAAATTACTTAATTACTTAATTATTTATGTATTTATTTAAATGACCGTTGCCTCATCAACGATCATCGGAGCTAGGAACCACCTAGTTGAGTTAAGTTCACATGATCATTGAGTTATTGAATTAATGAATTATTCACATCAACGATGATGTCATCGACTAGGGGTGGGGCAGTGAGGATAGGAGTTTGGCTAAGGCTGCATTGGGAGACACTGTGGTTCCGGGTGCCAAGAGCACGAGGGACGCTGTGAAATGTAGTCCAGCAGACGCCATGGTGACCACCTAGAGGAGGAAGCACAAAGACTCCACCTAGAGGTGAGCATGGTGGTCAAGGTGGGTGTCTCGCTGGTCCTCCTTCAGATCCTCGCTTTGGCTGCTCTCCACCATGAGCAGGACAAGCTGTAGCAGCACGAGGGGCACCAGCGCCACCGCTGCTGTGGCCAACAAAGGTTGACCCAGGGATGACATCACAGGGCAACAAGGACCTGCGAACACAGACTCTTCTGGGGTCTTTCATTTAGTAAAGTAAATCAGACTCATTTTCCTTTGGATGAAAGCTGGGAATCTACATCCTGGTTCTCTATCACAATCTGATATACAGCACACTGTGAATGTTCTGAACAATACTGAAGCAGAGACATCTGTCAGGGGCTCCTTCAGTGATGGGCATGAGGCAATATAGAAACAGCTTTGTTTCTCTGGTCACTTGCTCTAGCTGAATGTTCAGAATGTCCATCTGCTGTTTCACCCCTTTAGAACAGCTGTTGCATTTCAAGTTCCTGGCAAGTTACTAGCCTGGAATACTTGACTTCCTGGAGCCATGCTAGGCAGTGAAGTTCAATTTCTTCACAGAAATCCCAATTTCTGTGCCCCATTACCCAAAAACCCAGCTAAAGGCAGCATTCCCCAGGGTGCCTCCCAACTCTTGCCCAGGACTTACTGTTCTTTCTTCTTTTTTGATGGCTTAAACTGAGGCTGAAAGTCAGTTTTCTTCAGCTTCTCTCCCTAAGAAAAGGATTAAAACCTTGCTCAAGGGTGATAACAATGAGAAACTCACCATTTGATATACATCTCTGAGTCATTTAATTTCCTAAATCCACAGGTTTACTTCTTAGGAAGGAAAACATTCATCGACAAGAGACTTTAAACTGTTTTTCAAGAGAATATATTTTCTCTCATATTAGGTATTCTTGACTTGGGAAGTATTGATAACTGCAGACCAAATAATGGGCTTTTTCTATGGCCAGGGTATTAGAATCATTGTCTTCATATTCTGCCATTAAAGAATATACAGGACACTTATTTTGGGAGGGTAAACTATGAAATGATAACAGGCAACAGGCATTTCAGCTGAAGTATGCCTCTTGGGCCCTTGATATTATTAAAATGAATTCCACCAGGGTTACCAGGCAACAGGTATGATCTCACATTTTGTCACATTCTAGTGCATCTCCCACATGCTTAAACAAACCCACCCACTCATGGACTAACATGTCATTATTTATTTTCTCCTAAAATGCAAGCCTCTTTCTGTGTTATAATGATACTAATTTTCTTGGAAATTGAAAAATAGGGATTTCTGTGGGTGTAGCAATTTATCTTTATTTTTAATTATCCTATGTATTCTTTAAAACTCATTCTATCTTACATTAATTTCTCCATACTTACTGAAATTTAATTTATCTCTCAAAGCAGAATTCTACACTTTCCCATGAGTCAGTGTTAAAATTCTTAGATATAATCTTTGATATTCCCCCTTGTATTTCACTTAATTCTCCTACTACATATCATTTAAACTGCACATAAACTCACTGTGAGAAGAAAAACTTGAATTTTGAAAAATTTAAAATTTTCACTATGAAATGTAAACAATTTTTTGCTTTTGTGATGGTAGTGCATATACACAATACAGGGATATTGAGACAGATGGGGGTGTCAATATTCATGCCAGAGTTATTCAGAGAAACCTTGAACATTGTGAATATGCTAAAAATCCCTATACATTTCATTAACATATTTATTTTTCTGTTGTTGAATGTGTTCTTATACTGTCTCTTCCCATTCTTTCTTTGAGAGGGTGAAGGTGATGTCTTTCTTCTCCCAGTGGGTACCCATCCAAGGCTCTTTTCCAGTGATTGAAAGCAGGTGCAATATTTTGAAGGGTCTCCTCACAGTGGGTGTCTGAGGCACTCCCTTTCCCTTTGGGTGGGAGTGGGACCAACAAAGCTCTGTCAGCCTCCTGACATTTTCTTGGTCCACCATGGTCAGGTACACCTGCTTGCAGTCCACAAGCAAGGAATGCCCAGATGGGCAAGGAGAAGTGGATACAGAGACAGGGGCACAAGTTCACCTCTATGATATGTTGGGGGTGGGAGTGATACCAGAAGATTCACGGTTGCTTGGTCAGCATGGGAGACTCAACGTTGGTTTATGGAGCTCTATTTTTTCAATGATCAGCTCTCTAACTCAGAGTTCTGCTTCACTATGCCTGCCAAATTTTGGGATTAAAGGACTGCAACACCACCCTGGCCATGCAAAGTTGCCTGGATTTATATTGTGAGCCTTTATAAGTGAAAGAGTCTTGACTGACCTGGAGCTCACTTTGTAGATCAGAATGGCCACAAAATAATACATAAATGCATGCCTCTGTCAGCTGAGTGCTAGAAATAAAAACATATATCATTGCTGATTGGGAAGAAATAGTCTTAACTGAAATTTAAATTTAACCTGGTATTTTGAGAAATGAAAAAGAAAAGCAGGAAGTGTAATGCAACAGTTTAACAATTTCTCTACTTGCAGAGTTAGATTTGGGATGAAAATTATGAGTTTTCAAAAAATAATAGGAATCCTGTTTAAAACAATAATATGGCTTGGGAGAGATTGCTCAGTGGTTTTTAGCACAAACTGCTCTTGCTACAGGACCAAAGTTTGGGTCCCAACAACCATATGGTAACAATTGACCATAGCTCCATTTCTAGGGTACCTAATGGTCTCTTCTATGTTTCTTAGTCCCTGGAAATCTATTGACAACACATGTGTACATTATGTCAAAAGTCATACACAGAAAATAAGTGTAGATTATTTAACATAAAATTAACTATTTGGAGGCAGAGAGACAGAGGTAGATATTTATGAGATTGTGGCATATCTTGTGTATAAAATGAGTTACAGGAATTCAAGGGCTACTCAGAAAACCCTGTTTTCTGTATTAAAGACATATTAATAATCATAAAAACATAAGAAGTGGAAGAGGAAGAAGAATAATGAGAAGAATAAGAAGAAGAAGATGATGATGATGATGATGATGATGAAGATGAAGAAGAAAAGAAGAAGAAGGCGGCCGTGGCAAATATGTCATAGAAGCACATGGAGTACTGTGTAGTTAGTGGAATGCAACTCCTCCTCTCTGAAATTGAGAAAGGAAAAGGGACTTTTGAGGAAGACATGTTGAGTCCATCCTGGATCATATATCAGATAACCCCTCAAAATATAGTAATAAATTATGTGTGATAAGTAAGTTGCCAGCATGAAACTGTGGGAATGTCAACCAAGTATTCTTTTTTTTAAATTTTATTTTCCACTTTAAATTTAGATAAGAAACAAGGTTGCTTCACAAGTCAGTTCCAGGTCCCTCTCCCCTTCCCTCCCTTTCTCCCATGCCCTCCCCCAACCCCCCCCCGTTATCCCCTCATTCCCCCAGGGAGGGTAAGGCCCTCCATGGGGGTGTCCATAGTCTGTCATTTCATATAGGGCAGGGTCTAGACCCTTCCACAAGTGTTCAGGGTAAGAGTGCACCTCACTTTGTTCTATGGGAGTCCAAAGTCCGTGTGTATACTTGGGATGGGTACCGATCTGCTGTCCAAGGCTCAATAGATTCCGTAGACCACCTCACTGACACCCAGATTCAGGGGGTCTATATCAGTCCCATGCTGGATTCCCAGGCTGATGCCTGGGATTCAAGAGTTAACCTTTGTCTGGTCAGCTGTTTCTGGGGGTTAAACCAGCCCAGTCTTAATCCCTTTGATCATCAGTCCTCCCTCTCTGTTACTGGCTTTCTTGAGCTCAGCTCAGTACTTGTCAACATTTCTCAGACTAAACTGTCCAGAGTCTGAATGTGGGCTGATGCCCTTCTTCTAGTTATTCTTAAAAAAATTCCTCTTATATAAAGCATTCTATCACCTGTTCTCAAGGACATGTCTTATGGTGTCCAAATTGACAGGTCAATGTATTTTTGACACTTATTTTGCAGTAGTGGTAGCAGATTAATGGAATGATGATACAGTCTAGGAATGTAACTGAGAAATAGGGAACGTGCCAACTATGTGCAATGTCCTAAGTTCAGTCTTAGTATTTGAGAGACAATCCTGGATTTTGTGCTTCAGGCAGAACCGTCTATTACCATCTAGTAATTGGAGACAGTTATTTGCATCAGAACACGAAAGAGTTAGTTGAAAGTCAGGGATGCTCTTCTATCTTGAATATTATCAGTTACCGACATTTTGAATTATTCCTGGAGGACCTTAATGGGCTCTTAACTCACTGGAGACTTAGTGTTCATTTGAACAGTGTACAGAAGCAGGCTTGTTTTGTTATAGGCCTGTCAAGTGGGTTTAGTTCAAACGTAGGAATTTTTCTGTCAAATATACCTTGAAGGATATTGGTTCCCAAACTTCATAATGTTATGCCATATTTGTGATGATGCCACTCCAGGAGAAGTTGACAAGAACAAAGCAGTTATCTGGAACAAAACCATTTCTGAGTATGTTCTGAGATCTGTTGTGGTAAAAGAGAAGCATCAACCATCACTCTCATTTCCTAGTCTTGCATAGACATGCTCTCCTTCAGAGGCAATTGTTTTTTTATAAAGGGTACTACCAAGCTGGCTAGTCTGAAGCCTCCTCCAAAAACTGCTTAGCTAGAGCTTTAAGAAACACTCCTAAACAGATCATTCCCTGCAATCCCCAACTGACTAGGGTAGGGTGCACATGGGCCTGGCTTGTTTTTTCTTATCTTTTAAATTCCACTAGGAGTTGAACTGAGAAATACACTGTGATGGCAAGATTTCACCAATTGTCTAGACATATTAATTTATATAAAAACTAACAGTGTAGCAAGGCTTGATCAGATATTCATGGCATGATTTAGATACAAGTTGGATGTGAGCAACCTGGCAAACTGAAAATATAGTCACTAGGGGAACCTACACACACAACACTGTACTTTGGGCTCTTATCATTCCTACAACATAACCCTGCCTTGGTTCAACTCCTAAATCCTTATAAACTCCTAAACATGTATAAACAGAAAGATATTTTCTCAGGTAGCAAAGGACACTACACAGAGCCTGCAATCTGCAGAGTTATTCGCCAATGTGGGAGATTCTAAAGGATTTGCCATCTTTAGTTGGAATAAAGAATTGCAGCAGGTTTTGCTTTGTGTCACATGAGAGATTGCTGAATAGGGAAACCTGACTTCTGCTTACTTATGAGGAAAGGTGGTTAGCAGAGAGGCCAAGTTCATTCCATATGACATCAGCAGGCCCTTCCCTGAAATTCCATTGTGTCCTGGAGACCATGGAATAATGGGAGGTCACATGTGCTGTAGCAACACCCACTTTAAAGGGGAGACATCCCCGAGAGAGCCAGAAGAAGGTTGATATTCAGCCTAATTTTAAACTGTCAAAAAGTTAAGTTTCAAAAGGTAATACAGGAAGTTCTGTTATGAAGATGGGAAGCTCCCTGGAGAAGGTTGTGCACATAATTTGGGGCTTCTGAGCAGAAATTGTACTTACGGCCTGATAGGTCTTCTTGAAGACAATGATTCCAGGCTAAATTTTTTTTCCCAGATGCCAGGAAAAGACAGGGTAAAGATGTTCTCTTGGGAGCTCTTAGATTTAAATCTTAGAGTAAAGTAATGGTTGATTGAGGACCAGTATCAATTTGAGATCAACTGTGTGGAGGGACTAGTGGAGTGTGCCAGCTCTAGGCTGGTCATCACTGTACTTCAACACCAGTGGAGAACTTTATGCACTGTGCAAATTCTCTGTGTGCCCTGATTTGTCAGTGATGTGATTTTGTGAGTTTTCTGATCATGTTCTGCACCTCTATGGCTTTTCCACATACATATAACCACATGCTTGGAGTGACATGTCAGGATGTTTGGTATTCTCAAGAATGACCTGCATTCCTCTGGGCTATCATAATTGCATCCTATTTACTAAACCCACAGACATGTGAATTCTACAGGTAATATGAATGGAGAATATGTATCTGTGAATAACCCTGAGGAAATTCTTCCTTTCTTTAGGTGAAGTATGTCCTGAGGGGACAGGGGAGCACACGAATGTAAGATATGCAACTACCTGCAGAGGTGTGAGAGGTGAGAACCCCTGCAGGGGCATCTCATGCATGGGTCAAAATGCACTTGTATGTCACTAAGTCACAGGCCAGGAGCATTCCCAAGCATTTTTGGTGGCTCACAGTGATCTGTATATCCTCTATAGTTGGTTACAATGAAATTTTATTTGTGTTTGTCACCATACAGCTGCTGCTGGAGAGCTAACACCAACCCCAGACCACCTCAACCAAAAGGAGGTGAAACATCAGATGGAGAGTCTGAACAGTCAGCTAGAGCTGATGACCAGAGAAACAAAGGAGTTGCGAGATTGCTTCATCTCCAACACTGAAGGATTCCCTAACAATAAGTATTAATTGTATTCAATACCATGTTGAAAAACTTTGCTCCACAATTTTACTCTTAGTTTATTTCATATATGATCTGAGCTTCTCTATTTCTATACCCTTACATGTCCCTTTGTACAACACAGTATCTCTAAATATTTCCCAGAAGCAGAACCTTGTTGGCTTCCAGCCCCCATGGGTTCTCTGTGATTCGCTGGAAATCCAATAGCTATATCCTGTTTTCCAGTCCAAGTTCATCCAATTTCCAGCCCTGGCTTAGTACTCTGACCTTCCCTCACTGATATCAGTATCTATCAATGAGAGGAACACGATCTCTTCCACCTAGGGTTTTCCACTGTGCTGTAAGCCTGTGTATAAAACTGATCTCACTCTACAATGAAGAAGAGGCATCTTAACAAGAACAACTGGACATCTTCGCTTTCCTTTCTATCTCCAGTTATTCAACTTATATATTAGACTTGCTCATCCAGAAGGACATACCATCAGTGTTGAGCATCTGAGAGTTAGAGGCAGGAATACAATGACCACAATGAGGTATAGATATTTGAAGAGAATGTTAGGCTCATGAGATGTCCTTAGGTTTATCTGAGCCACACAGACAAACAAATTTTCTTATACAAAACAAATTAAATGTGGCAGACCCTGGCAGAGTAGTATGATTGGTACTTGTTCATTTCAAGGGCACTATCATGTAATAGCAATGTTGGGAACAGGAGATATTGGGAATGAGATTCCTCTGGATCTACTATAGATGTGCAAAAGGGAGAGAAAGAAGAAGAATTAAAAGCAGGGAGAGACATTAAAAGGAAGAAGGAGAGCTTTCAGGGGAAATATGAGTGGCAGTGTGAGTGGGGAAAAATGATGGTGAGATATGGAGATGTGGAGAGATAAAGTTGAGAAAACCTGGCATGTTTCCTGGCACTGTGGGTTCAGATATTTTGGCATACAAGGTTGTAATATCACAACTGGGACGATAGAGGTGGAAATGAGAATAAGAATGAAGTGGACTAACCTAGATGAAGGCTGAAGGTAGGGATTGATAGGAGTTGTGTATAGGAGAACAGTGAATTTGAAGTTGATATGATAGTTTACATATATGACCCAAAGAACTCTACCAGGGAACTCTTACACTTATTAACACCTTCAGCCAAGTGGCAGGCTAAACATCAACTCAAGAAAATCAACAGCCACACTGTTTGCAGACGATATGATAGTTTACATCAATGACCCAAAGAACTCTACCAGGGAACTCTTACAGCTGATTAACACCTTCAGCAAAGTGGCAGGCTACAAGATCAACTCAAGAAAATCAGTAGCCCTACTATATACAGATGATAAAAGGGCTGAAAGAGAAATCAGAGAAACATCGCCCTTTACAATTGCCACAAACAACATAAAATACCTTGGGGTAACGCTAACCAAACAAGTGAAAGACCTGTATTGTAAGAACTTTGAATCTTTAAAGAAAGAAATTAAAGAAGCCCTCAGAAAATGGAAAGACCTCCCATGCTCTTGGATAGGTAGGATCAATGTAGTAAAAATGGCAATCCTGCCAAAAGCAATCTACAGATTCAATGCAATCCCCATTAAAATCCCAGCACAGTTCTTCACAGACCTTGAAAGAACAATAATCAATATTGTATGGAAAAACAAAAGACCCAGGAGAGCCAAAACAACCCTGTTCAACAAGGCAACGTCCGGAGGCATCACCATCCCTGACCTCAAGCTCTAATATAGAGCTATAGTCCTGAAAACAGCTTGGTATTGGCACAAAAATAGACAGGTAGACCAATGGAAGCGAATTGAAAATCCGGGTATTAACCCACACACGTACGAACATCTGATCTTTGACAAAGAAGCTAAAAATATACAATGGAATAAAGAAAGCATCTTCAACAAATGGTGCTGGCATAATTGGAGACTGGCATGTAGAAGAATGCAGATCGACCCATGTCTATCGCCATGCACAAAACTTAAGTCCAAATGGATCAAAGACCTCAACATAAATCCAGCCACACTGAACCTCTTAGAAGAGAAAGTGGGTGGTACCCTTTAACGAATTGGTACAGGAGACAGCTTCCTGAACATAACACCAGTAGCACAGACAGTGAGATCAACAATTAATAAATGGGACCTCCTGAAACTGAGAAGCTTCTTTAAGGCAAAGGACACAGTCAGCAAGACAAAAAGGCAGCCCACAGAATGGGAAAAATATTCACTAATTCCACATCTGACAGAGGGTTGATCTCCAAAATTTACAAAGAACTCAAGAAGCAAGTCTCCAAAACACCAAAGGACCCTATTAAAAAGTGGGCTGCAGAACTAAATAGAGAGTTTTCAATAGAGGAGTCTAAAATGGCTGAGAGGCACTTGAGAAAGTGCTCAACATCCTTAGCCATCTGGGAAATGCAAATCAAAACAACTCTCAGATACCATCTCACTCCTGTCAGAATGGCTAAAATCAAAAACACCAATGACAATTTATGCTGGAGAGGATGTGGTGAAAGGGGGACACTCCTCCATTGCTGGTGGGAGTGCCAACTGGTTCAGCCACATTGGAAATCAGTGTGGAGATTCCTCAGAAAAATGGGAATAAACCTACCACAAGACCCAGCAACTCCACTCTTAGGCATATATCCAAAAGATGCCCATTCATACAACTAAGGATGTCTGTTCCACTATGGTCATAGCAGCATTGTTTGTAATAGCCAGAACTTGGAAGCAACCTAGATGTCCCTCAACCGAAGAGTGGATAGAGAAAATGTGGTACATTAACACAATGGAGTACTATTCAGAAGAAAAAACAATAGAATCCTGAGATTTGCAGACTAATGGATGACACTAGAAGAAATCATCCTGAGTGAGGTAACCCAGCCACAAAAAGAGAAACATGGCATGTACTCTCTCATATATGGATTTTAGACATAGATCTGGGGAGTGCCAGCCTACAATCTCATGGCCAGAGATTCTGGGAAACAGAAGCTTCATTCAGTGGCTGATGGAAGAAGAGGCAGACTCCCATGGATAAACACTGAGCTGAACTCAAGAAAGCCAGTGACAGAGAGGGAGGACTCATGACCAAAGGGATTAAGACTGGTTTAACTCTAAGAAACAGCTGAACTGACAAGGGTTAACTCTTGAATCCCAGGCTAATGCCTGGGAATTCAGCATGGGACTGATCAACATGACCTGAATATGGTTGTCCGTGAGGAGGCCTAGGTAATCTATTGAGCCTTGGGCAGTAGATCAGTATTTATTCCGGGTATACAAATGGATTTTGGACTCCCATCCTGATGGGAGAACTACTGTATATATGTCAATAAGGTACTGTTGGCCAATAGGCAACCATGATAGGTGGTACTAGGAGTCCAGTAGGACTCTGGGAAGGAGAAACAGAGGGAGTTGAGATGTAACGCCATGGGGTAGGATGCCCAGAAACTTCTCTGGTAAGAGACATACTTAGATTAACAATTATGGGGTAATCACTTAATTCAGAGCTAGCCAGTAAGAAACAAGCAAGGCCAACAGCTTCATAATTAATATAGCCTCCTGTGTGTTTATTTGGGACTGATGCAGCTCTGGAACCAGACTGGTGGGAAGGCTTCTCTTTACATAATGGTTGTCAGAAGTGGGATCATGAATTTCCACGCAGAATGACAAAAGCTTTAAAGGAATTTTTAAACAAAAGAACGGAGAAAAGCATGGATTTTTGGTAGCAGCATTTTCTCAGGTGGGATCTGTTTTGCTAGCGACAAGCAGAGGCTCATGTGATTCACTTAAGGGAGTCTTCCTGACTAATTTTAAAAAAATACCAACAAGGTACTTTTAACATTCTCTGCTAATAATTAAAAGGTGTGTATGTACAGCTGGAAGAGGCAGTGACCACATATTTAGGCGAGCACCTTTTGCTGGATGTCAGCATAGTCTGAGTGTGAGCTGGAGTCACCCTTATGCCTGCCATCTTGTAAAAACTGCATTTTAAACTGCCGCGGTTTTAACAGATAAGACACGTGGCCAGAAAAACATAAAGATTTACAGTAAAGTCAGCCTTGGATGAATAAAACCTCTAAAGGTTTACAATGTGTTTAAAAATATGCATAAGTTTAAGAGGAAAAAAAAGCAAAGTGGTAAATAAGTAGAGAAGCCGGCTGTGGTGCCACACGCCAGTAGGAATTGCTCCAGAGGCAGATTTCCAAAGAGAAAACCTGTCTCAGAGAAAAAGAAAGAAATAAAAGTAAGAGAAATAGAGTAATAATAATAGATAAATAAGTAAGCCACATAAAGAAGGAAAATACACAGAATGTCTGGGTACTGTATGCTATTATGCTTTTCAGTTTTTTGATTGCTAAGGAAGGAACAATTGCTAATGTACACTTGATTATATATGCTGCTGAATTAATTGAACTTATATTTTTTGGAAATGCATTGACTTCAAAATTTAAGTATAAGTATATGTTACTTGGGAAAGGAGTATTTCTTTATGCTTCTACAGAAAATGAAAAGTTGAGGATTCCTTCCAGGCTTTTGTGTTTTGATGAACCAAGACCCCTGGAAACAGTGGCCCAGCTGTTCCAACATCTAAGACAGCTAAGATGATGCAGTCTTATAGATCCTGAAAGTAAGGATTATACAGGTTTCTGAGTTTTGTCATGATCCCCGTTGTATGAATATCAGCCCCTTCCAGCACAAAGCAGTTTGGAATGAGCGATGTCCTAATTCCCATCTTGTTTATAAATCTTCGTTTTCATTTAAATGGGGTTGTTTATGATTGGCTAATGATCACAGCCAATCTTTTTTAATGGCAAAAAGTGAAATTATGGTATGGTTATGGCTTTTCATTTATTGATACAAATTCAAGGTCAATTTTGTGACATGTATATTTTTCCTCTTGAGTAAGTATTTTGCTTATACTGATCTTTTAAAACATAATTCATAATTAAATATAGATGATAGATAGTTACTTATAATAGTCAAAACTTATAGTTAGGTAAGTGT
>NW_024432858.1:0-48870 GCF_017639785.1 Mesocricetus auratus
ATCCTTCTGCAGTAAAGCTTTAATGCATCTTGAGAGATAGATGATCAGCTTCTTAGAGGAGACCCCAAGCTAAGAAACCCAGCCCCTTATATAAGCCTAGGAGCTCCGAGTGAGATGTGTAGAGCCGGGATTGGTGGTTTGCACATCACCCCAGATGACGTCACGGGAGAGGCACAGTTTGGTTAACTCCAACTGACAGCGACAGTTAACTCCAACTGACAGCGACAGTGCTCCAACTGACAGACGGTGGATGTCAGCGCCATCTTCTATGAGCTTGGCCGTGCGATGGCAGTAGGCGTCTCACATCTCCCTGTTCATTTATTTTTTGAGGCAATGAGGACACCCACAACTTTGGAGTGGAGATGAGAGGTCAAATCCCCACGCTGCAAATTGAACATGTGCAAGAAAGCTCCTCTCCAGGGTCTTATCCCCAGAGGGAGAGTGCTGACCAGTCCGATGTCTTTTTCTGGGGGGAAGGAGATCATGACATAGAGCCTTCATGCAAGATGACTTGTCTCCCAGGGAGAAAGTGGGTTATACACGCAGACCTCTCCTGTGCAGTGCTTAGCCTTGCAACTCCTATGCCAGGCTGCTGAAACCTACCCACTCTATCCACGTTGCAATAGGAGACTAGCCTACGTGGGGTGCAAGAGCTGGGAGGCCAGCGACCTATTGCTTTTAACATGGTTAACCAAATGTCAGGGGATGCTCCGTGGGCTAAGGCAGCAAGTGCTTGTGCCACCACCACTTTCTCCTTTTGTTTGGGCTCTGGCGTACACACCATCCAAAGCATCAACACTGTTCCACAGCAGAGAACTAGGCTAAATGATCCTACCCCCACCCATTCCTTGAAAGCCAGAGAAAAATGCAGATGAAATCCAGGGGAGAGGTCTGCCATCAGAGAAAGATCCAGATGCGTCGAATTCACTTGCAGGATCGCCATTCTCAACTCACGGAGTGTCTGCTCAAACTCAAAAGTCCAATTCTGTAATAAATGTTGAGACAGAGCTTTTGACAGGTTAGCTGCTCTTGTAAAATTCTCATATTGTACTAAGTGACACAAAGGCCAGGCAACTTTGTTCACATCCCAATTTGGCCATCTGCCACAATATATCCAATTGTTCCTGAACCAAATTAATCTGTTGGTTTACCAACATCAGGCCTCCTTGTATCTGAGAATTGGCAGTGGCCTGTTTATCTATTTCATGGAGTTAAGCACATAGTTTCACACACAGTGCTGTATCGTTAGTTTTGAAGAAGTTAAGCATGTTGTTTCACACACAGTGTTGTAACGTTAGTTTTGAAGAAGTTAAGCACGTAGTTTCTTATACAGTGTTATATGGTAGGTTCACATGTAGTTAAGCACGTAGTTTCACATACACTGTTGTATCATTAGTTTTCATGAATATAAGTACGTAGTTTCTCATAAAGTGTTATATACTTAGATTTCATGAAGTTAAGCACGTAGTTTCGCAGACTGTGTTGTATCATTCGTTTTCTGGCAGTTAAGTACGTAGTTTCACATATAGTGTTATATAGTTGGATTTCATGAAGTTAAGAACATAGTTTCACACAGTGTTGTGTCGTTAGTTTTGAAGAAGTTAAGCACGTAGTTTCTAATACAGTGTTATATGGTAAGTTCTCATGTAGTTAAGCACATAATTTCACATACACTGTGGTATCATGAGTTTTCATGAAGTTAAGTACGTAGTTTCTCATATAGTGTTATATAGTTAGATTTCAAGAAGTTAAGCAAGTAGTTTTGCAGACTGTTTTGTATCATTAGTTTTCATGAAGTTAAGTACGTAGTTTCATATATAGTGTTATATACATGAATTTCATGAAGGTAAGCACATAGTTTCACATACAGTGTTGTATTGTTAGTTTTGAAGAAGTTAAACACTTAGTTTCCCATTGTGTTGTGTCATAAGTTTTCATGAAGTTAAGCACGTAGTTTCTAACACAGTGTTATATGGTAAGTTCTCATGAAGTTGAGCACATAGTTTCACACACAGTGTTGTCACACACAGTGTTGTATCGTTAGTTTTGAAGAAGTTAAGCATGTAGATTCTAATACAGTGTTATATGGTAAGTTCCCATGTATTTAAGCACATAGTTTCACATATACTGTTGTATCATTAGTTTTCATGAAGTTAAGTACGTAGTTTCTCATATAGTGTTATATAGTTGGATTTCATGAAGTTAAGCACATAGTTTCACACACAGTGTTGTATTGTTAGTTTTGAAGAAGTTAAGCACTTAGTTTCACATACGGTGTTGTGTCGTTAGTTTTCATGAAATTAAGCACGTAGTTTCGCAGACTGTGTTGTATTGTTCGTTTTCTGGCAGTTAAGTACGTAGTTTCACATATAGTGTTATATAGTTGGATTTCATGAAGTTAAGCACATAGTTTCACGCAGTGTTGTATCGTTAGTTTTGAAGAAGTTAAGCACGTAGTTTCTAATACAGTGTTATATGGTAAGTTCTCATGTAGTTAAGCACATAATTTCACATACACTGTGGTATCATTAGTTTTCATGAAGTGAAGTACATAGTTTCTCATATAGTGTTATATAGTTAGATTTCAAGAAGTTAAGCAAGTAGTTTCGCAGACTGTGTTGTATCATTAGTTTTCATGAAGTTATGTACGTAGTTTCACATACAGTGTTGTATTGTTAGTTTTGAAGAAGTTAAGCACTTAGTTTCCCATTGTGTTGTGTCGTTAGTTTTCATGAAGTTAAGCATGTAGTTTCTAATACAGTGTTATTTGGTAGGTTCTCATGTACTTACGCGCATAGTTTCACATACACTGTTGTATCATTAGTTTTCATGAAGTTAAGTACATAGTTTCTCATATAGTGTAATATAGTTAGATTTCATGAAGTTAAGCACATCGTTTCGCACAAAGTGTTGTATCGTTAGTTTCGAAGACGATAAGCACTTAGTTTCTAATACAGTGTTATAAAGTAGGATTTCGCACATAGTTTCGCACACAGTGTTGTATCGTTAGTTCGAAGAAGATAAGCACTTAGTTTCTAATACAGTGTTATAAAATTAGATTTCATGAAGTTAAGCACATAGTTTCACACACAGTGCTGTTTCGTTAGTTTTGAAGAAGTTAAGCATGTTGTTTCACACACAGTGTTGTAACGTTAGTTTTGAAGAAGTTAAGCACGTAGTTTCTTATACAGTGTTATATGGTAGGTTCTCATGTAGTTAAGCACGTAGTTTCACATACACTGTTGTATCATTAGTTTTCATGAAGATAAGTACGTAGTTTCACATATAGTGTTATATAGTTAGATTTCATGAAGTTAAGCACGTAGTGTCGCAGACTGTGTTGTATCGTTAGTTTCCGGAAGTTAATACATATAGTGTTATCTAGTTTGATTTCATGAAGTTAAGCACATAGTTTCACACTCAGTGTTGTATTGTTAGTTTTGAAGAAGTAAAGCACTTTGTTTCAAATACTGTGTTGTGTCGTTAGTTTTCATGACGTTAAGCACGCAGTTTCTAATACAGTGTTCTATGGTGAGTTCTCATGAGGTTGAGCACATAGTTTCACACCCAGTGTTGTATCGTTAGTTTTGAAGAACTTAAGCACATCATAGTTTCACACACAGTGTTGCATCGTTAGTTTCAAAAAGATAAGCACGTAGCTTCTAATACAATGTTATATGGTGAGTTCTCATGAGGTTGAGCACATAGTTTCACACACAGTGTTCTATCGTTAGTTTCGAAAAAGATAAGCACGTAGTTTCTAATACAGTGTTATAAAGTTGCATTTCGCACATAGTTTCGCACACAGTGTTGTATCGTTAGTTCAAAGAAGATAAGCACGTAGTTTCTAATACAGTGTTATAAAGTTAGATTTCATGAAGTTAAGCACATAGTTTCACACACAGTGCTGTATCGTTAGTTTTGAAGAAGTTAAGCACTTTGTTTCAAATACTGTGTTGTGTCGTTAGTTTTCATGACGTTAAGCACGTAGTTTCTAATACAGTGTTCTATGGTGAGTTCTCATGAGGTTGAGCACATGTTTTCACACCCAGTATTGTATGGTTAGTTTTGAAGCACTTTGTTTCACATACTGTGTTGTGTCGTTCGTTTTCATGAAGTTAAGTACGTAGTTTCTCATATAGTGATATTTAGTTAGATTTCATGAAGTAAGCTTGTAGTTTCACACACAATGATATATCATTACTTTTGAAGAAGTTAAGCACTTAGTTTCACATACTGTGTTGTGTTGTCCGTTTTCATGAAGTTAAGTACTTAGTTTCTCATATAGTGTTATATAGTTAGATTTCATGAAGGTAAGCATGTAGTTTCACACACAATGTTGTATCCTTACTTTTGAAGATGTTAAGCACTTAGTTTCACATACTGTGTTGTGTCGTACGTTTTCATGAAGTTAAGTACGTAGTTTCTCATATAGTGTTGTATAGTGAGATTTCATGACGTTAAGCACATAGTTTCACACACAGTGTTGTATCGTTAGTTTTCATGAAGTTAAGTACGTGGATTCCCATATAGTGTTATATAGTTAGATTTCATGAAGTTAAGCATGTAGTTTCACAAAAAATGTTGTATCGTTAGTTTTGAAGAATTTAAGCACTTAGTTTCACATACTGTGTTGTGTCATTCGTTTTCATGAAGTTAAGTACGTAGTTTCTCATATAGTGTTATATAGTTCGATTTCATGAAGGTAAGCGTGTAGTTTCACACACAATGTTATCATTACTTTTGAAGAAGTTAAGCACTTAGTTTCACATACTGTGTTGTGTCGTTCGTTTTCATGAAGATAAGTACGTAGTTTCTCATATAGTGTTATATAGTTAGATTTCATGAAGGTAAGCATGTAGTTTCAAACACAATGTTGTATCATTAGTTTTGAAGAATTTAAGCACTTAGTTTCACATACTGTGTTGTTTCGTTAGTTTCCATGAAGTTGAGCACGTAGTTTCTCATATAGTATTTTATAGTGAGATTTCATGACGTTAAGCACATAGTTTCACACACAGTGTTGTATCGTTAGTTTTCATGAAGTTAAGTACGTGGATTCTCATATAGGGTTATATAGTTAGATTTCATGAAGTTAAGCATGTAGTTTCACACACAATGTTGTCTCGTTAGTTTTGAAGAAATGAAGAATGTAGTTTCTAACACAGTGTTATATGGTAAGTACTAATTAGGTTAAGCATGTAGCTTCAAACAAAATGCTGTATTGTAAGTTTTGAAGAAGTTAAGCACTTAGTTTCACATACTGTGTTGTGTTGTTCGTTTTCATGAAATTAAGTACATAGTTTCTCATATAGTGTTATATAGTTCGATTTCATGAAGGTAAGATTGTAGTTTCACACACAATGATATATCATTACTTTTGAAGAAGTTAAGCACTTAGTTTCACATACTGTGTTGTGTCGTTCGTTTTCATGAAGATAAGTACGTAGTTTCTCATATAGTGTTATATAGTTAGATTTCATGAAGGTAAGCATGTAGTTTCAAACACAATGTTGTATCATTAGTTTTGAAGAATTTAAGCACTTAGTTTCACATACTGTGTTGTTTCATTAGTTTCCATGAAGTTGAGTATGTAGTTTCTCATATAGTGTTATATAGTGAGATTTCATGACGTTAAGCACATAGTTTCACAAACAGTGTTGTATCGTTAGTTTTCATGAAGTTAAGTAGGTGGATTCTCATATAGGGTTATATAGTTAGATTTCATGAAGTTAAGCATGTAGTTTCACACACAATGTTGTCTCGTTAGTTTTGAAGAAATTAAGAATGTAGTTTCTAACACAGTGTTATATGGTAAGTACTCATTAGGTTAAGCACGTAGCTTCAAACACAATGCTGTATTGTAAGTTTTGAAGAAGTTAAGCACTTAGTTTCACATACTGTGTTGTGTTGTTATTTTTCATGAAATTAAGTACGTAGTTTCTCATATAGTGTTATATAGTTAGATTTCATGAAGGTAAGCATGTAGTTTCACACACAATGTTGTATCCTTACTTTTGAAGATGTTAACCACTTAGTTTCACATACTGTGTTGTGTTGTTAGTTTTCATGAAATTAAGTACGTAGTTTCTCATATAGTGTTATATAGTTAGGTTTCATGAAGGTAAGCACATAGTGTCACACACAGTGTTGTATCAGTAGTTTTCATGAAGTTAAGTACGTGGATTCTCATATAGTGTTATATAGTTAGATTTCATGAAGTTAAGCACATAGTTTCGCACAAAGTGTTGTATCGTTAGTTTCGAAAAAGGTAAGCACGTAGTTTCTAATACAGTGTTATGTAGTTAGATTTTATGAAGTTAAGCATATAGTTTCACACACAGTGTTGTATCGTTAGTTTTGAAGAAGTTAAGCGCTTTGTTTCACACACAGTGTTGTAACGTTAGTTTTTAAGACGTTAAGCGCGTAATTTCTTATACAGTGTTATATGGTAGGTTCTCGTGTAGTTAAGCATATAATTTCACATACAGTGTTGTATCATTAGTTTACATGAAGTTAAGTACGTAGTTTCACATATAGTGTTATATCGTTGGATTTCATGAAGTTAAGCACATAGTTTCACACACAGTGTTGTATTGTTAGTTTTGAAGAAGTTAAGCTCTTAGTTTCACATACTGTGTTGTGTCGTTAGTTTTCATGAAGTTAAACACGAAGTTTCTAATCATGTAGATTTACACCCAGTGTTGTAAAGTTAGTTTTGAATAAGTTAAGCACGTAGTTTCTAATACAGTGTTATATGGTAAATTCTCATGTAGTTAAGGACATAGTTTCACGGACACTGTTGTATCATTAGTTTCCATGAAGTTAAGTACATATTTTCTCATATAGTGTTATATAGTTGGATTTCAAGAAGGTAAGCACATAGAGTCATACACAGTGTGGTATTGATAGTTTTGAAGCAGTTAAGCACTTAGTTTCACATACTGTGTTGTTCGTTAGTTTTCATGACGTTAAGCACGTATTTTCTAATACAGTGTTATATGGTATGTTCTCATGTAGTTAAGCACATAGTTTTACATACACTGTGGTATCATTAGTTTTCACGAAGTTAAGTACGGAGTTTCTCATATAGTGTTTATAGATTGTTTTCATGAAGTTAAGCACATAGTTTCGCACACAGTGTTGTATCTTTAGCTTCGAGGAAGATAGCACGTAGTTTATAATACAGTGTTATATAGGTAGATTTTATGAAGTTAAGCACATAGTTTCACACACAGTGTTGTATGGTTAGTTTTGAAGAAGTTAAGCACGTAGTTTCTAATACAGTGTTATATGGTAAATTCTCATGTAGCTAAGGACATAATTTCACATACACTGTTGTATCATTAGTTTTCATGATGTTAAGTACGTAGTTTCTCATATAGTGTTATATAGTTAGATTTCATGAAGTTAAGCACGTAGTTTCGCAGACTGTGTTGTATCGTTAGTTTTCATGAAGTTAAGTACGTAGTTTCACATATAGTGTTATATAGTTGGATTTCAAGAAGGTAAGCACATAGAGTCGTACACAGTGTTGTATTGTTAGTTTTGAAGCAGTTAAGCACTTAGTTTCACATACTGTGTTGTTCGTTAGTTTTCATGACGTTAAGCACGTATTTTCTAAAACAGTGTTATATGGTATGTTCTCATGTAGTTAAGCACATAGTTTTACATACACTGTGGTATCATTAGTTTTCATGAAGTTAAGTACGGAGTTTCTCATATAGTGTTTATAGTTAGTTTTCATGAAGTTAAGCACATAGTTTCGCACACAGTGTTGTATCTTTAGCTTCGAAGAAGATAAGCACGTAGTTTATAATACAGTGTTATATAGGTAGATTTTTTTAGATTTCATGAAGTTAAGCACATAGTTTCACACACAGTGTTGTATCGTTAGTTTCAAGGAAGATAATCACGTAGTTTCTAATACACTTTTATATGGTAAGTTCTCATGAAGTTAAGCACATAGTTTCACACACAGTGTTATCTCGTTAGTTTTGAAGAAGTTAAGCACATAGTTTCACACAGAGTGTTGTATCCTTAGTTTAGAAGAAGATAAGCACATAGTTTCTAATACAGTGTTATATGGTAAGTTCTCATGAAGTTAAGCATAGAGTTTCACACACAGTGTTGTATCGTTACTTATGAAGAATTTAAGCATTTAGTTTCACACACAGAGTTGTTTCGTTTGTTTTGAAAAAGTTAAGCCTGTACTTTCACACACAGTATTGTATCGTTAGTTTTCATTAAGGTAAGTACGTACTTTCTCATATAGAGTTATATAGTTAGATTTCATGAAGTTAAGCACACAGTTTCACACACAGTGTTGTATCATTAGTTTCAAGGAAGGTAACCACGTGGTTTCTATACACTGTTATATGGTAAGTTCTCATGAAGTTAAGCACATAGTTTCACACACAGTGTTGTCTCGTTAGTTTTGAAGAAGTTAAGCACATAGTTTCACACAGAGTGTTGTATCCTTAGTTTCGAAGAAGATAAGCACGTATTTTCTAATACAGTGTTATATGGTAAGTTCTCATGAAGTTAAGCAGATAGTTTCACACACAGTGCTGTACCTTTAGTTTTGAAGAAGTTAAGCATGTGGTTTCACACACAGTGTTGTTTCGTTAGATTTGAAGAAGTTAAGCATGTACTTTCACAAACAGTGTTGTATCGTTAGTTTTCATGAAGGTAAGTACGTAGTTTCACATATGGAGTTATAGAGTTAGATTTCATGAAGTCAAGCACATAGTTTCTCACACAGTGTTTTATCGTTACTTTCAAGGAACATAACCACGTACTTTCTAAAACACTGTTATAGGGTAAGTTCTCATGAAGTAAAGCACATAGTTTCACACACAGTGTTGTGTCGTTACTTTGAAGAAGGTAAGTATGTAGTTTCACACACAGATTTGTTTCGTTAGTTTTGAAAAAGTTAAGCCTGTACTTTCACACATAGTGTTGTATCGTTAGTTTTCATTAAGGTAAGTATGTAGTTTCTCATATGGAGTTATATATTTAGATTTCATGAAGTTAAGCACACAGTTTCACACACAGTGTTTTATCGTTACTTTCAAGGAAGATAACCACGTAGTTTCTAAAACACTGTTATATGGTAAGTTCTCATGAAGTAAAGCACATAGTTTCACACATAGTGCTGTGTCGTTACTTATGAAGAAGTTAAGCTTGTAGTTTCACAGACATAGTTGTTTCGTTAGTTTTGAAAAAGTTAAGCCTGTACTTTCACACATAGTGGTGTATCGTTAGTTTTCATTAAGGTAAGTATGTAGTTTCTCATATGGAGTTATATACTTAGATTTCATGAAGTTAAGCACATAGATTCACACACAGAGTTGTATCGTTACTTTTGAAGAAGTTAAGCATGTGGTTTCAAACACAGTGTTGTATCGTTAGTTTTGAAGAAGTTAAGCACATAGTTTCACACACAGTGTTGTATCGTTAGTTTCAAGAAAGATAATCACGTAGTTTCTTATACACAGTTATATGGTAAGTTCTCATATAGTTAAGCACATAGTTTCACACACAATGTTGTATCGTTACTTTTGAAGAAATGAAGGATGTGGTTTCAAACACAGTGTTGTATCATTAGTTTTGAAGAAGTTAAGCATGTAGTTTCACACACAGTATTGTATCGTTAGATTTCATGAAGGTAAGTACGTAGTTTCTCACATAGAATTATATAGTTAGATTTCATGAAGTTAAGCACATAGTTTCACACACAGTGTTGTCTCGTTAGTTTTGAAGAAGTGAAGCATGTAGTTTCACACACAGTGTTGTATCGTTAGTTTTGAAGATGTTAAGCATGTGGTTTAACACACAGTGTTGTTTCGTTAGTTTTGAAGTTGTTAAGCATGTACTTTCACACACAGTGTTGTATCGTTAGTTTGCATGAAGGTAAGTACGTAGTTTCTCATATAGAGTTATATAGTTAGATTTCATGAATTAAGCACATAGTTTCACACGCAGTGTTGTGTCATTACTTATGAAGAAGTTAAGCATGTAGTTTCACACACAGAGTTGTTTCGTTACTTTTGAAATTTTTAAGCCTGTACTTTCACACACAGTGTTGTGTCGTTAGTTTTGAAGAAGTTAAGCACATGGTTTCACACAGAGGGTTGTATGCTTAGTTTCGAAGAAGATAAGCACGTAGTTTCTAATAGAGTGTTATATGGTAAGTTCTCATGAAGTTAAGCATATAGTTTCACACACAGTATTGTATCATTACTTATGAAGAAGTTAAGCATGTGGTTTCAAACACAGTGTTGTATCGTTAGTTTTGAAGAAGTTAAGCATGTAGATTCACACACAGTGTTGTATCTTTAGTTTCGAAGAAGATAATCACGTAGTTTTTAATACATTGTTATATGGTAATTTCTCATGAAGTTAAGCACATATTTTCACACAGAGTGTTGTATCGTTAGTTTTGAAGAAGTTAAGCATGTAGTTTCACACACCATGTTGTATTGTTAGTTTTGAAGAAGGTAAGCATGTAGTTTCGCAAACAGTGTTGTTTCGTTAGTTTTGAATAAGTTCAGCATGGACTTTCACCCACAGTGTTGTTTCGTTAGTTTTCATGAACGTAAGTACGTATTTTCGCATATAGAGTTATATAGTTAGATTTCATGAAGTTAAACACATGGTTTCACACACAGTGTTGTATCGTTAGTTTCAAGGAAGATAACCACGTAGTTTCTTATAGAGTGTTATATGGTAAGTTCTCATGAAGTTAAGCACATTGTTTCACACGTAGTGTTGTCTAGTTAGCTTTGAAGAAGTTAAGCACATAGTTTCACACAGAGTGTTTTATCCTTAATTTCGAAGAAGATAAGCACGTATTTTCTAATACAGTGTTATATGGTACGTTCTCATGAAGTTAAGCCCGTAGTTTCACACACAGTGTTGTTTCGTTAGTTTTGAAGAAGTTAAGAATGTACTTTCACACACAGTGTTGTATCGTTAGTTTTCATGAAGGTAAGTAGGTAGGTTCTCATATAGAGTTATATAGTTAGATTTCATGAAGTTAAGCACATAGTTTCACAAACAGTGTTTTTTCATTAGTTTCAAGGAAGATAACCACGTAGTTTCTTATACACAGTTATATGGTAAGTTCTCATATAATTAAGCACTTAGTTTCACACACAATGTTGTATCGTTACTTTTGAAGAAGTTAAGCATGTGGTTTCACACACAGTGTTGTTTCGTTAGTTTTGAAGAAGTTAAGCATGTACATTCACACACAGTGTTGTATCGCTAGTTTTCACGAAGGTAAGTACGCAGTCTGTCATATAGAGTTATATAGTTAGATTTCATGAAGTCAAGCACATAGTTTCACACACACTGTTGTCTCGTTAGTTTTGAAGAAGTGAAGCATGTAGTTTCACACACAGTGTTGTCTCGTTAGTTTTGAAGAAGTTAAGCACATAGTTTCACACAGAGGGTTGTATCCTTAGTTTCGAAGAAGATAAGCACGTAGTTTCTAGTAGAGTGTTATATGGTAAGTTCTCATGAAGTTAAGCACATAGTTTCACACATAGTGTTGTATCGTTAGTTTCAAGGAAGGTTAAATCGTAGTTTCTAATAAATTTTTACATGGTAGGTTCTCATGAAGTTAAGCACATAGTTTCACACACAGTGTTGTATCATTACTTATGAAGAAGTTAAGCATGTGGTTTCAAACACAGTGTTGTATCGTTAGTTTTGAAGAAGTTAAGCATGTACTTTCACACACAGTGTTGTATCTTTAGATTCGAAGAAGGTAATCACATAGTTTCTAATACACTGTCGTATGGTGAGTTCTCATGAAGTTAAGCACGTAGTTTCACACACAGTATTGTATCGTTAGTTTTCATGAAGGTTGGTACATTGTTTCCCATATAAAGTTATATAGTTAGATTTCATGAAGTTAAGCACTTAGTTTCACACACAGGGTTGTATCGTTAGTTTCAAGGAAGATAACCACGTAGTTTCTTATACACAGTTATATGGTAAGTTCTCATGAAGTAAAGCACATATTTTCACACACAGTGTTGTACCGTTAGTTCGAAGAAGATAAGCACGTAGTTCCTAATACAGTGTTATAAAGTTAGATTTCATGAAGTTAAGCACATAGTTTCACACACAGTGTTGTCTCCTTAGTTTTGAAGAAGTTAAGCCCATAGTTTCACACAGTGTTGTATCCTTAGTTTCGAAGAAGATAAGCACGTATTTCCTAATATATTGTTATATGGTAAGTTCTCAGGAAGTTAAGCACATAGTTTCACACACAGTGTTGTATCATTACTTATGAAGAAGTTAAGCATGTGGTTTCAAACACAGTGTTGTATCGTTAGTTTTGAAGAAGTTAAGCACGTAGTTTCAGACACAGTGTTGTTTCGTTAGTTTTGAAGAAGTTAAGCATGTACTTTCACACACAGTGTTGTGTTGTTAGTTTTCACGAAGGAAAGTACGCAGTTTCTCATATGGAGTTATATAGTTAGATTTCATGAAGTTAAGCACATATTTTCACACACACTGTGTTGTGTCGTTACTTATGAAGAAGTTAAGCATGTAGTTTCACACACAGAGTTGTTTCGTTAGTTTTGAAAAAGTTAAGCCTGTACTTTTACACACAGTGTTGTATTGTTAGTTTTCATTAAGGTAAGTACGTAGTTTCTCATATAGAGTTATATAGTTAGATTTCATGAAGTTAAGCACATAGTTTCACACACAGTGTTGTCTTGTTAGTTTTGATGAAGTTAATCACATAGTTTCACACAGAGGGTTGTATCCTTAGTTTCGAAGAAGATAAGCACGTAGTTTCTAATAGAGTGTTATATGGTAAGTTCTCATGAAGTTAAGCTCATAGTTTCACACACAGTGTTGTATCATTACTTATGAAGAATTTAAGCATGTGGTTTCAAACACAGTGTTGTATAGTTAGTTTTGAAAAAGTTAAGCATGCAGACTCACACACAGTGTTGTATCTTTAGTTTCGAAGAAGATAATCACGTAGTTTCTAATACACTGCTTTATGGTAAGTTCTCATGAAGTTAAGCACATTGTTTCACACACAGTGTTGTCTCGTTAGCTTTGAAGAAGTTAAGCACATAGTTTCACAAAGAGTGTTGTATCCTTAGTTTCGAAGAAGATAAGCACGTATTTTCTAATAAAGTTTTATATGTTACATTCTCATGAATTTAAGCCCGTAGTTTCACACACAGTGTTGTATCGTTAGTTTTCATGAAGGTAAGTACCTAGTTTCTCATATATATAGTTAGATTTCATGAAGTTAAGCACATAGATTAACACAGTGTGTTGTATCGTTAGTTTCAAGGAAGATAACCATGTAGTTTCTAATACACTGTTATATGGTAAGTTCTCATGAAGTTATGCACATAGTTTCACACACAGTGTTGTATCGTTAGTTTCAATGAAGATAACCACATAGTTTCTAAAACACTGTTATATGGTATGAATGTCATAGTTTCACATACAGTGTTGTCTCGTAGGTTTTGAAGAAGTTAAGCACATAGTTTCACACAGAGGGTTGTATCCTTAGTTTCGAAGAAGATAAGCACATAGTTTCTAATAGAGTGGTATATGGTAAGTTCTCATGAAGTTAAGCACATATTTTCACTCACAGTGTTGTATTGTTAGTTTCAAGGAAGATAACCACGTAGTTTCTAATTCACTGTTATATGGTAAGTTCTCATGAAGTTAAGCACATAGTTTCACACACAGTGTTGTCTCGTTAGTTTTGAAGAAGTTAAGCACATAGTTTCACACAGAGTGTTGTATCCTTAGTTTCGAAGAAGGTAAGCACGTATTTTCTAATAAAGTGTTATTTGGTAAGTGCTCATGAAATTTACCACATAGTTTCACACACAGTGTTGTAGCGTTAGTTTTGAAGAAGTTAAGCATGTGGTTTCACACACAGTGTTGTTTAGTTAGTTTTGAAGAAGTTAAGCATGTACTTTCACACACAGTGTTGTATCGTTACTTTTAAAGAAGGTAAGTACGTATTTTCTCATATAGAGTTATATAGTTAGATTTCATGAAGTTAAGCACATAGTTTCACACACAGCGTTGTCTCGTTAGTTTTGAAGAAGTTAAGCACATAGTTTCACACAGAGTGTTGTATCCTTTAGTTTCAAAGAAGATAATCACGTAGTTTCTAATACATTGTTATATGGTAAGTTCTCATAAAGTTAAGCACATAGTTTCACACACAGTGTTGTAGCGTTAGTTTTGAAGAAGTTAAGCATGTGGTTTCACACACAGTGGTGTTTCATTAGTTTTGAAGAAGTTAAGATTGTGGTTTCAAACACAGTGTTGTATTGTTAGTTTTCAAGAATTTAAGCATGTAGTTTTACACAGAGTGTTGTATCTTTAGTTTTGAAGAAGATAATCACGTAGTTTCTAATACTCTGCTATATGGTAAGTTCTCATGAAGTTAAGCACATAGTTTCACACACAGTGTTGTATCATTAATTTTGAAGAAGTTAAGCATGTAGTTTCACACACAGTGTTGTATCCTTAGTTTTGAAGAAGGTAAGCATGTAGTTTCACACATAGTGTTGTTTCGATAGTTTTGAAGAAGTTCAGCATGTACTTTCACCCACAGTGTTGTTTCGTTAGTTTTCATGAAGGTAAGTACGTAATTTCTCATATAGAGTTATATAGTTAGACTTCATGAAGTTAAGCACATAGTCTCACACCCAGTGTTGTATCGTTAGTTTCAAGGAAGATAACCACATAGATCCTAATACAGTGTTATATGGTAAGTTCTCATGAAGTTAAGCACATAGTTTCACACACAGTGTTGTGTCGTTACTTATGAAGAAGTTAAGCATGTAGTTCCACACACAGAGTTGTTTCCTTAGTTTTGAAAAAGTTAAACCTGTACTTTCACACATAGTGTAGTATGGTTAGTTTTCATTAAGGTAATTAATTAGTTTCTCATATAGAGTTATATAGTTAGATTTCATGAAGTTAAGCACATATTTTCACACACACTGTGTTGTGTCGTTACTTATGAAGAAGTTAAGCATGTAGTTTCACACACAGAGTTGTTTCGTTAGTTTTGAAAAAGTTGAGCCTGAACTTTTACACACAGTGTTGTATTATTAGTTTTCATTAAGGTAAGTACGTAGTTTCTCATATAGAGTTATATAGTTAGATTTCATGAAGTTAAGCACATAGTTTCACACACAGTGTTGTCTTGTTAGTTTTGATGAAGTTAATCACATAGTTTCACACAGAGGGTTATATCCTTAGTTTCGAAGAAGATAAGCACGTAGTTTCTAATAGAGTGTTATATGGTAAGTTCTCATGAAGTTAAGCTCATAGTTTCACACACAGTGTTGTATCATTACTTATGAAGAATTTAAGCATGTGGTTTCAAACACAGTGTTGTATAGTTAGTTTTGAAGAAGTTAAGCATGCAGATTCACACACAGTGTTGTATCTTTAGTTTCGAAGAAGATAATCACGTAGTTTCTAATACACTGCTTTATGGTAAGTTCTCATGAAGTTAAGCACATAGTTTCACACACAGTGTTGTCTCGTTAGCTTTGAAGAAGTTAAGCACATAGTTTCACACAGAGTGTTGTATCCTTAGTTTCGAAGAAGATAAGCACGTATTTTCTAATAAAGTGTTATATGGTACGTTCTCATGAATTTAAGCCCGTAGTTTCACACACAGTGTTGTAGCGTTAGTTTTGAAGAAGTTAAGCATGTAGTTTCACACACAGTGTTGCCTCGTTAGTTTTGAAGAAGTTAAGCACATAGTTTCACACAGAGGGTTGTATCCTTAGTTTCGAAGAAGATAAGCACGTAGTTTCTAGTAGAGTGTTATATGGTAAGTTCTCATGAAGTTAAGCACATCGTTTCACACACAGTGTTGTATCGTTAGTTGCAAGGAAGATAACCACGTAGTTTCTAATACACTGTTATATGGTAGGTTCTCATGAAGTTAAGCACATAGTTTCACACACAGTGTTGTATCATTACTTATGAAGAAGTTAAGCATGTGGTTTCAAACACAGTGTTGTATCGTTAGTTTTGAAGAAGTTAAGCATGTACTTTCACACACAGTGTTGTATCGTTAGTTGCAAGGAAGATAACCACGTAGTTTCTAATACACTGTCATATGGTAAGTTCTCATGAAGTTAAGCACGTAGTTTCACACACAGTATTGCATCGTTAGTTTTCATGAAGGTTGGTACATTGTTTCTCATATAGAGTTATATAGATAGATTTCATGAAGTTAAGCACTTAGTTTCACACACAGTGTTTCATCGTTAGTTTCAAGGAAGATAACCACGTAGTTTCTTATACACAGTTATATGGTAAGTTCTCATGAAGTAAAGCACATATTTTCACACACAGTGTTGTATCGTTAGTTTCAAGGAAGATAACCACGTAGTTTCTAATAGAGTGTTATATGGTAAGTTCTCATGAAGTTAAGCACATAGTTTCACACACAGTGTTGTCTCCTTAGTTCTGAAGAAGTTAAGCACATAGTTTCACACAGTGTTGTATCCTTAGTTTCGAAGAAGATAAGCACGTATTTCCTAATACATTGTTATATGGTAAGTTCTCAGGAAGTTAAGCACATAGTTTCACACACAGTGTTGTATCATTACTTATGAAGAAGTTAAGCATGTGGTTTCAAACACAGTGTTGTATTGTTAGTTTTGAAGAAGTTAAGCACGTAGTTTCAGACACAGTGTTGTTTCGTTAGTTTTGAAGAAGTTAAGCATGTACTTTCACACACAGTGTTGTGTCGTTAGTTTTCACGAAGGAAAGTACGCAGATTCTCATATGGAGTTATATAGTTAGATTTCATGAAGTTAAGCACATAGTTTCACACACAGTGTTGTCTCGTTAGTTTTGATGAAGTTAAGCACATAGTTTCACACAGAGTGTTGTATCCTTAGTTTTGAAGAAGATAAGCACGTATTTTCTAATAAAGTGTTATATGGTACGTTCTCATGAAGTTAAGCCCGTAGTTTCACACACAGTGATGTAGCGTTAGTTTTGAAGTAGTTAAGCATGTGGTTTCACACACAGTGTTGTATCGTTAGTTTTCATGAAGGTAAGTACCTAGTTTCTCATATAGAGTTATATAGTTAGATTTCATGAAGTTAAGCACATAGATTAACACACCGTGTTGTATCGTTAGTTACAAGGGAGATAACCATGTAGTTTCTAATACACTGTTATATGGTAAGTTCTCATGAAGTTATGCACATAGTTTCACACACAGTGTTGTATCGTTAGTTTCAAGGAAGATAACCACATAGTTTCTAAAACACTGTTATATGATATGAAGGACATAGTTTCACATACAGTGTTGTCTCGTAAGTTTTGAAGAAGTTAAGCACATAGTTTCACACAGAGGGTTGTATCCTTAGTTTCGAAGAAGATAAGCACGTAGTGTCTAATTCACTGTTATATGGTAAGTTCTCATGAAGTTAAGCACATAGTTTCACACACAGTGTTGTATCGTTAGTTTTGAAGAAGTTAAGCACATAGTTTCACATAGAGGGTTGTCTCGTTAGTTTGGAAGAAGTTAAGCACATAGTTTCAAACAGAGTGTTGTATCCTTAGTTTCAAAGAAGATAAGCACGTAGTTTCTAATAGAGTGGTATATGGTAAGTTCTCATGAAGTTAAGCACATATTTTCACTCACAGTGTTGTATTGTTAGTTTCAAGGAGGATAACCACGTAGTTTCTAATTTATTGTTATATGGTAAGTTCTCATGAAGTTAAGCACATAGTTTCACACACAGTGTTGTCTCGTTAGTTTTGAAGAAGTTAAGCACATAGTTTCACACAGAGTGTTGTATCCTTAGTTTCGAAGAAGGTAAGCAAGTATTTTCTAATAAAGTGTTATATGGTAAGTGCTCATGAAGGTTACCACATAGTTTCACACACAGTGTTGTAGCATTAGTTTTGAAGAAGTTAAGCATGTGGTTTCACACACAGTGTTGTTTCGTTAGTTTTGAAGAAGTTAAGCATGTACTTTCACACACAGTGTTGTATCGTTAGTTTTCAAGAAGGTAAGTACGTAGTTTCTCATATAGAGTTATATAGTTAGATTTCATGAAGTTAAGCAGATAGTTTCACGCACAGTGTTGTATCGTTAGTTTCAAGGAAGATAACCACGTAGTTTCTAATACAGTGTTATATGCTAAGTTCTCATGAAGTTAAGCACATAGTTTCACACACAGCGTTGTCTCGTTAGTTTTGAAGAAGTTAAGCACATAGTTTCACACAGAGTGTTGTATTATTTTCGAAGAAAATAAGCACGTAGTTTCTAATACAGTGTTATATGGTAAGTTCTCATAAAGTTAAGCACATAGTTTCACACACAGTGTTGTAGCGTTAGTTTTGAAGAAGTTAAGCATGTGTATTCACACACAGTGTTGTTTCATTAGTTTTGAAGAAGTTAAGATTGTGGTTTCAAACACAGTGTTGTATCGTTAGTTTTGAAGAATTTAAGCATGTAGTTTCACACAGAGTGTTGTATCTTTAGTTTCGAAGAAGATAATCACGTAGTTTCTAATACACTGCTATATGGTAAGTTCTCATGAAGTTAAGCACATAGTTTCACACACAGTGTTGTATCGCTAGTTTTGAAGAAGTTAAGCATGTAGTTTCACACACAGTGTTGTATCCTTAGTTTTGAAGAAGGTAAGCATGTAGTTTCACACATAGTGTAGTTTCGATAGTTTTGAAGAAGTTCAGCATGTACTTTCACCCACAGTGTTGTTTCATTAGTTTTCATGAAGGTAAGTACGTAGTTTCTCATATAGAGTTATATAGTTAGACTTCATGAAGGTAATCACATAGTTTCACACACAGTGTTGTATCGTTAGTTTCAAGGAAGATAACCACATAGATCCTAATACAGTGTTATATGGTAAGTTCTCATGAAGTTAAGCACATAGTTTCACACACAGTGTTGTGTCGTTACTTATGAAGAAGTTAAGCATGTAGTTCCACACACAGAGTTGTTTCCTTAGTTTTGAAAAAGTTAAACCTGTACTTTCACACACAGTGTTGTGTCGTTAGTTTTCATGAAGGAAAGTACGCAGTTTCTCATATGGAGTTATATAGTTAGATTTCATGAAGTTAAGCACATATTTTCACACACAGTGTTGTGTCATTACTTATGAAGAAGTTAAGCATGTAGTTTCACACACAGAGTTGTTTCGTTCGTTTTGAAAAAGTTAAGCCTGTACTTTTACACACAGTGTTGTATCGTTAGTTTTGAAGAAGTTAAGCACGTAGTTTCAGACACAGTGTAGTTTCATTAGTTTTGAAGAAGTTAAGCATGTACTTTCACACACAGTGTTGTGTCGTTAGTTTTCACGAAGGAAAGTACGCAGATTCTCATATGGAGTTATATAGTTAGATTTCATGAAGTTAAGCACATAGTTTCACACACAGTGTTGTCTCATTAGTTTTGATGAAGTTAAGCACATAGTTTCACACAGAGTGTTGTATCCTTAGTTTCGAAGAAGATAAGCACGTATTTTCTAATAAAGTGTTATATGGTACGTTCTCATGAAGTTAAGCCCGTAGTTTCACACACAGTGATGTAGCGTTAGTTTTGAAGAAGTTAAGCATGTGGTTTCACACACAGTGTTGTATCGTTAGTTTTCATGAAGGTAAGTACCTAGTTTCTCATATAGAGTTATATTGTTAGATTTCATGAAGTTAAGCACATAGATTAACACACCGTGTTGTATCGTTAGTTACAAGGAAGATAACCATGTAGTTTCTAATACACTGTTATATGGTAAGTTCTCATGAAGTTATGCACATAGTTTCACACACAGTGTTGTATCGTTAGTTTCAAGGAAGATAACCACATAGTTTCTAAAACACTGTTATATGATATGAAGGACATAGTTTCACATACAGTGTTGTCTCGTAAGTTTTGAAGAAGTTAAGCACATAGTTTCACACAGAGGGTTGTATCCTTAGTTTCGAAGAAGATAAGCACGTAGTGTCTAATTCACTGTTATATGGTAAGTTCTCATGAGGTTAAGCACATATTTTCACTCACAGTGTTGTATCGTTAGTTTCAAGGAAGATAACCACGTAGTTTCTAATTCACTGTTATATGGTAAGTTCTAATGAAGTTAAGCACATAGTTTCACACACAATGTTGTATCATTACTTATGAAGAAGTTAAGCATGTGGTTTCAAACACAGTGTTGCATCGTTAGTTTTGAAGAAGTTAAGCATGTTGTTTCACACACAGTGTTGTATCTTTAGTTGCGAAGAAGATAATACGTAGTTTCTAATAAACTGTTAAATGGTAAGTTCTCATGAAGTTAAGCACATAGTTTCACACACAGTGTTGTGTAGTTAGTTTCAAGGAATATAACCACGTAGTTTCTAAAAGAGTGTATTTGGTAAGTTCTCATGAAGTTAAGCACATAGTTTCACACACAGTAATGTCTCGTTAGTTTTAAAGAATTTAAGCATGTGGTTACACATACAGTGTTGTTTCGTTAGTTTTGAAGAAGTTAAGCATGTATTTTCACACACAGTGTTGTATCGTTAGTTTTCATGAAGGTAAATACGTAGTTTCTCATATAGAGTTATATTGTTAGATTTCATGAAGTTAAGCACATATTTTCACACACAGTGTTGTATCGTTAGTTTCAAGGAAGATAACCACGTAGTTACTTATACACAGTTATAAGGTAAGTTCTCATATAGTTAAGCACATAGTTTAACACACAATGTTGTATCGTTACTCTTGAAGAAGTTAAGCATGTGGTTTCACACACAGTGTTGTATCGTTAGATTTGAAGAGGTTAAGCATGTAGTTTCACACACAGTGTTGTATCTTTAGTTTCGAAGAAGATAATCACGTAGTTTCTAATACACTGTTTTATGGTAAGTTTTCATGAAGTTAAGCACAGAGTCACACACAGTGTTGTATCGTTAGTTTCAAGGAAGATAACCACGTAGATTCTAATAGAGTGTTATATGGTAAGTTCTCATGAAGGTAAGCACATAGTTTCACACACAGTGTTGTATCGTTAGTTTTGAAGAAGTTAAGCACATAGTTTCACACACAGTGTTGAATCGTTAGTTTTGAAGAAGTTAAGCATGTACTTTCACACACAGTGTTGTATCGTTAGTTTTCATGAAGGTAAGTACGTAGTTTCTCACTGTCCCGAGCTACCGTCTCGCCAGCAAGAACGACGCGGCACACTTAGGATCCTTCTGCAGAACAGCTTTAATGCGTCTTGAGAGGGAGAGCATAAGCTTACAGAGTGGAGGCCCGGGGAGCGTAAAGCCCAACCCTTATATAGCTCAGCAGTCCCCGCCTCGGACGTGTCATCTCCTGACTGGCTCCTGCTCATCAGCCCATATGACGCCACGGGAGAGGCAGAGAGTAAGGGATAGAAAAGTAGCAGGCACGTGCGCACCAAGGTTGTTTACTCCAACTGACAACGGGTGTCAGCGCCATCTTGTAACGGAGAATGTGGGGGCGGCTCCCTACATCTCCCCCTTTTTGTTTTAATAGCAAACAGGCTCTCCCAGGACATTAGAGGGTAGAGACAGTGGTTGAACTTCCCAAAGAACAAAATTAGTGAGACGTGTACGAAACCTATCCCTAGATTCATCAAAATCTGGGATGCTTCCGACCTGTCCTCTGCCTTTTTTTGGGAAAAGGGAAAAATACAGCAGGTAACCCTTATGCAGGACAACATGTCTCTCAGAGGAAAATATCTCTCTGTGCGATGCCTTTGCTCAACACCCCTCTTGGGAGGCCAGACTAAACACTCTACCCTGTGCAATGAACCTAAGTTCCGGGTGTGCAGGAGCTGTTCAGTCGGCAGCCTATTGCTTAAGCATAGTCAACCAGATATCGGTTGACGCCCCTTGCTCGAGCGCAGTCAGTGCTTGTGCTATGACCACCTTATCTCTTTTGTTTTGGGTTCTGAGCTTGCAGACCAGCCAGAGAATAAACACTATTCCGCAGCATAGGACTGCTCCAAACAATCCCACCCCCACCCATTCTTTGAAATATTAAACAGCTGAAGAAATCCACGAAGACAATCCCTCCGTGAAGGACCACAGGTCAAGGCAGGTAGAATTAATCTGAACAATGGTGACCCTCAATTATAGGTCCAATTCATTGCAATTAGTGCCATCAATGTCAAGTTGTTCCTCTTTGTCACGGAAATGTGTCTTGCCATCGGTTCTGGGACCCAAAAGGGATTTTCTTCATTCTGTGGAAAAACACAAACAGCTCCCCTGGATCTTATTAGAATAGGATCCGGGCCTTTCCATTCATTAGTTAGCACATCTTTCCATTTTACAAATTCTTTGGGTCTTTGCGGATCCGAGCAATGCCTTGTTGCTGCATTTTGACCCTTATCATCCAGATTTTTAAAAATTCATAGTAAACAATGCCATGGCAATAGCCACTCTTGGTGTTGGGGGCAACTCCTTCATAATTCCCCCTTTTTGTTTTATTAGGTAAAACTTAAGTGTGCGATGTGCTCGCTCCACGATGCCTTGTCCCTGAGGATTGTAGGGCAGGCCTGTAGTATGTGTGACTTGCATTTGTGCAAGCTTCCAGTTCCTGAAAAGGGTATAATCCTTCTCCCCTTTTTTTGTGTATCTTCTAATGTCCCTCTTGGGGACTGTAAGAGCTCCCCCTTATCCTTAAATTTACCAGGGGGGTTATCTTTCTTAGTTACAACCGGTTTCTTTTTACGTGCACCTAACCTCTCACTACGCTTGGTTTCTGACATGCTAGACGGATTGAGAGGAGCCATGATAAAAATAAACACCTGCGGCTCGAATGAAACAAAAGTAACGACCGCGCGCAGCTCTTTTATCTACAAGAGACTAAAGCACACAGTCAGGCACTGCCGCTTATCCTAACAATTGTAACAATTGTAACAATTGTAACAGAGGCTCCAATCCAAAGTCCCAGAATAACATACCTCTCCGAGCGTAGTTACCTGCAGTTCTGAATCCTCCTTGAATCCAAGGGGTCTCCGATGGTGCTGACGATGATGAGGTCTGAGTTCCCGGGTTTCGGCACCAGATGTCCCGCGCTACCGTCTCGCCAGCAAGAACGACGCGGCACACTTAGGATCCTTCTGCAGAACAGCTTTAATGCGTCTTGAGAGGGAGAGCATAAGCTTACAGAGCAGAGACCCGGGGAGCGTAAAGCCCAACCCTTATATAGCTCAGCAGTCCCCGCCTCGGACGTGTCATCTCCTGACTGGCTCCTGCTCATCAGCCCATATGACGCCACGGGAGAGGCAGAGAGTAAGGGATAGAAAAGTAGCAGGCATGTGCGCACCAAGGTTGTTTACTCCAACTGACAACGGGTGTCAGCGCCATCTTGTAACGGAGAATGTGGGGGCAGCTCCCTACATCTCACATAGAGTTATATAGTTAGATTTCATGAAGTGAAGCACATAGTTTCACACACAGTGTTGTATCGTTAGTTTCAAGGAAGATAACCACGTAGATTCTAATACAGTGTTATATGGTAAGTTCTCATGAAGTTAAGCACATAGTTAAACACGCAGTATTGTCTCGTTAGTTTTGAAGAAGTTAAGCACATAGTTTCACACAGAGTGTTGTAAACTTAGTTTCGAAGAAGATAAGCAAGTAGTTTCTAATACAGTGTTATATGGTAAGTTCTCATGAAGTTAAGCACATAGTTTCACACACAGTGTTGTAGCGTTAGTTTTGAAGAAGTTAAGCATGTGGTTTCACACATAGTGTAGTTTCGTTAGTTTTGAAGAAGTTAAGCATGTACTTTCACACATAGTGTTGTATCGTTAGTTTTCATGAAGGTAAGTACGTAGTTTCTCACATAGAGTTATATAGTTAGAATTCATGGAGTTAAGCACATAGTTTAACACAGTGTTGTATCGTTAGTTTTGAAGATGTTAGGCATGTGGTTTCACACACAGTGTTGTTTCGTTAGTTTTCATGAAGGTACGTACGTAGTTTCTCAAATAGAGTTATATAATTAGATTTCATGAAGTTAAGCACATAGTTTCACACACAGTGTTGTATCGTTAGTTTCAAGGAAGATAACCACGTAGTTTCTAATACACTATTATATGGTAAGTTCTCATGGAAGTGAAGCACATAGTTTCACACACAGTGTTGTATCGTTAGTATCAAGGAAGATAACCACGTAGTTTCTAATAGTGTGTTATATGGTAAGTTCTCAAGAAGTTAAGCACATAGTTTCACACACAGTGTTGTATCGTTAGTTTCAAGGAAGATAACCACGAAGTTTCTAATTCCCTGTTATATGGTAAGTTCTCATGGAAGTGAAGCACATGGTTTAACACACAGTGTTTTCTCGTTAGTTTTGAAGAAGTGAAGCACATAGTTTCACACACAGTGTTGTATCATTAGTATCAAGGAAGTCAACCACGTAGTTTTTAATAGTGTGTTCTATGGTAAGTTCTCATGATGTTAAGCACATAGTTTCACACACAGTGTTGTATCGTTAGTTTTGAAGAAGTTAAGCACATAGTTTCACACAGAGAGTTGTATCCTTAGTTTCTAAGAAGGTAAGCACGTAGTTTCTAATAGAGTTTTATATGGTAAGTTCTCATGAGGTTAAGCAAATATTTTCACTCACAGTGTTGTATTGTTAGTTTCAAGGAAGATAACCACGTAGTTTCTAATTCACTGTTATATGGTAAGTTCTCATGAAGTTAAGCATATAGTTTCACACACAGTGTTGAATCGTTAGTTTCAAGGAAGATAACCACGTAGTTTCTAATACAGTGTTATATGGTAAGTTCTCATGAAGTTAAGCACATAGTTTCACACACAGTGTTGTATCGTTAGTTTTGAAGAAGTTAAGCACATAGTTTCACACACAGTGTTGTATCGTTAGTTTAAAGAAAGATAACCATGTAGTTTCTTATACACAGTTATATGGTAAGTTCTCATATAGTTAAGCACATAGTTTCACACACAATGTTGCATCGTTAATTTTGAAGAAATGAAGCATGTGGTTACAAACACAGTGTTGTGTCATTAGTTTTGAAGAAGTTAAGCATGTAGTTTCACACACAGTGTTGTATCGTTAGTTTTCATGAAGGTAAGTACCTAGTTTCTCACATAGAGTTATATAGTTAGATTTCTTGAAGTTAAGCACATAGTTTCACACACAGTGTTGTCTCGTTAGTTTTGAAGAAGTGAAGCATGTAGTTTCACACACAGTGTTGTCTCGTTAGTTTTGAAGAAGTTAAGCACATAGTTTCACACAGAGGGTTGTATCCTTAGTTTCGAAGAAGATAAGCACCTAGTTTCTAATAGAGTGTTATATGGTAAGTTCTCATGAAGTTAAGCACATAGTTTCACACACAGTGTTGTATCGTTATTTTCAAGGAAGATAACCACGTAGTTTCTAATACACTATTATATGGTAAGTTCTCAATAAGTTAAGCACATAGTTTCACACACAGTTTTGTATCATTACTTATGAAGAATATAAGCATGCGGTTTCAAACACAGTGTTGTATCGTTACTTTTGAAGAACTTAAGCATGTAGTTTCACACACAGTGTTGTATCTTTAGTTTCGAAGAAGATAATCACGTAGTTTCTAATACACTGTCATATGGTAAGTTCTCATGAAGGTAAGCACATAGTTTCACACACAGTGTTGTATCGTTAGTTTTCATGAAGGAAAGTACGCAGTTTGTCACATAGAGTTATATAGTTAGATTTCATGAAGTTAAGCACTTAGTTTCACACACAGTGTTGTATCGTTAGTTTCAAGGAAGATAACCACGTAGTTTCTTATACACAGTTATATAGTAAGTTCTCATGAAGTAAAGCACATAGTTTCACACACAGTGTTGTATCATTAGTATCAAGGAAGTTAACCACGTAGTTTCTAATAGTGTGTTCTATGGTAAGTTCTCATGATGTTAAGCACATAGTTTCACACACAGTGTTGTATCGTTAGTTTTGAAGAAGATAAGCACATAGTTTCACACAGAGAGTTGTATCCTTAGTTTCTAAGAAGATGAGCACGTAGTTTCTAATAGAGTTTTATATGGTAAGTTCTCATGAGGTTAAGCACATATTTTCACTCACAGTGTTGTATCGTTAGTTTCAAGGAAGATAACCACGTAGTTTCTAATTCACTGTTATATGGTAAGTTCTAATGAAGTTAAGCACATAGTTTCACACACAGTGTTGTCTCGTTAGTTTTGAAGAAGTTAAGCACATAGTTTCACACAGAGTGTTGTATCCTTAGTTTCGAAGAAGATAAGCACGTATTTTCTAATACAGTGTTATATGGTAAGTTCTCATGAAGTTAAGCACATAGTTTCACACACAGTGTTGTAGCGTTAGTTTTGAAGAAGTTAAGCATGTGTTTTCACACACAGTGTAGTTTCGATAGTTTTGAAGAAGTTAAGCATGTACTTTCACACACAGTGTTGTATCATTAGTTTCAATGAAGGTAAGTACGTAGTCTCTCACATAGAGTTATATAGTTAGAATTCATGAAGTTAAGCACATAGTTTCACACACAGTGTTGTATCGTTAGTTTTGAAGAAGTTAAGCATGTAGTTTCACACACAGTGTTGTATCATTAGTTTTGAAGATGTTACGCATGTGGTTTCAACAAAGTATTTTTTCGTTAGTTTTGAAGAAGTTAAGCATGTACTTTCACACACAGTGTTGTATCGTTAGTTTTCATGAAGGTAAGTACGTAGTTTCTCATATAGAGTTATATAGTTTGATTTAATGAAGTTAAGCACATAGTTTCACACACAGTGTTGTATCGTTAGTTTTGAAGAAGTTAAGCATGTACTTTCACACACAGTGTTGTATCGTTAGTTTTCATGAAGGTAAGTATGTAGTTTCTCATGTAGAGTTATATAGTTAGATTTCATGAAGTTAAGAACATATTTTCACACACAGTGTTGTACTGCTAGCTTCAAGGAAGATAACCACGTAGTTTCTTATACACAGTTATACGGTAAGTTCTCATATAGTTAAGCACATATTTTAACACACAATGTCGTATCGTTACTCTTGAAGAAGTTAAGCATGTGGTTTCACACACAGTGTTGTATCGTTAGTTTTGAAGAGGTTAAGCATGTAGTTTTACACACAGTGTTGTATCTTTAGTTTCAAAGAAGATAATCACGTAGTTTCTAATACACTGTTATATGGTAAGTTCTCATGAAGTTAAGCACATAGTTTCACACACAGTGTTGTATTGTTAGTTTCAAGGAAGATAACCACGTAGATTCCAATAGAGTGTTATATGGTAAGTTCTCATGAAGTTAAGCACATAGTTTCACACTCAGTGTTGTTTCGTTAGTTTTCATGAAGGTAAGTACGTAGTTTCTCATATAGAGTTATAATGTTAGATTTCATGAACTTAAGCACTTAGATTAACACACATGTTGTATCGTTAGTTTCAAGGAAGATAACCACGTAGTTTCTTATACACAGTTATATGGTAAGTTCTCATGAAGTAAAGCACATAGTTTCACACACAGTGTTGTATCGTTAGTTTCTAGGAAGATAACCACGTAGTTTCTAATGGAGTGTTATATGGCATGTTCTCATGATGTTAAGCACATAGTTTCACACTCAGTGTTGTCTCGTTAGTTTTGAAGAAGTTAAGCACATAGTTTCACACAGAGTGTTGTATCCTTAGTTTCGAAGAAGATAAGCACGTATTTTCTAATACAGTGTTATATGGTAAGTTCTCAAGAAGTTAAGCACATAGTTTCAAACACAGTGTTGTATCGTTAGTTTTGAAGAAGTTAAGCATGTGGTTTCACACACAGTGTTGTTTCGTTAGTTTTCATGAAGGTAAGTACGTAGTTTCTCATATAGAGTATTATATTTAAATTTCATGAAGTTAAGCACATAGTTTCACACACAGTGTTGTATCGTTAGTTTCAAGGAAGATAACCACGTAGTTTCTTATACACACTTATATGATAAGTTCTCATATACTTAAGCACATAGTTTCACACACAATGTTGTATCATTACTTTTGAAGAAGTTAAGCATGTGGTTTCACACACAGTGTTGTATCGTTAGTTTTGAAGAAGTTAAGCATATACTTTCACTCTCAGTGTTGTATTATTAGTTTTCATGAAGGTAAGTACGTAGTTTCTCACATAGAGTTATATAGTTAGATTTCATGAAGTTAAGCGCATAGTTTCAAACACAGTGTTGTATCGTTAGTTTCAAGGAAGATAACCATGTAATTTCTAATAGAGTGTTATATGGTAAGTTCTCATGAAGTTAAGCACATAGTTTCACACACAGTGTTGTCTCGTTAGTTTTGAAGAAGTTAAGCACATAGTTTCACACAGAGTGTTGTATCCTTAGTTTCGAAGAAGATAATCACGTATTTTCTAATACAGTGTTATATGGTAAGTTCTCTTGAAGTTAAGCACATAGTTTCACACTCAGTGTAGTAGCGTTAGTTTTGAAGAAGTTAAGCATGTGGTTTCACACACAGTGTAGTTTCGTTAGTTTTGAAGAAGTTAAGCATGTACTTTCACACACAGTGTTGTATCGTTAGTTTTCATGAAGGTAAGTACGTAGATTCTCATATAGAGTTATATAGTTTGATTTCATGAAGTTAAGCACATAGTTTCACACACAGTGTTGTATCGTTAGTTTCAAGGAAGATAACCACGTATTTCTAATACACTGTTATATGGTAAGTTCTCATGGAAGTGAAGCACATATTTTAACACACAGTGTTTTCTCGTTAGTTTTGAAGAAGTGAAGCACATAGTTTCACACACAGTGTTGTATCATTAGTATCAAGGAAGTTAACCACGTAGTTTCTAATAGTGTGTTCTATGGTAAGTTCTCATGATGTTAAGCACATAGTTTCACACACAGTGTTGTATCGTTAGTTTTGAAGAAGTTAAGCACACAGTTTCACACACAGTGATGTTTCGTTAGGTTTGAAGAATTTAAGCATGTACTTTGACACACAGTGTTGTATCGTTAGTTTTCATGAAGGTAAGAACGCAGTTTCTCATATGGAGTTATATAGTTAGATTTCATGAAGTTAAGCACATAGTTTCACACACAGTGTTGTGTCGTTAGTTTCAAGGAAGATGCCCACGTAGTTTCTAAAACACTGTTATATGGTAAGTTCTCATGAAGTTAAGCACATAGTTTCACACACAGTGTTGTTTCGTTACTTATCAAGAAGTTAAGCATGTAGTTTCACACACAGAGTTGTTTTGTTAGTTTTAAAAAAGTTAATCCTGTACTTCCACACACAGTGTTGTATCGTTAGTTTTCATTAAGGTAAGTACGTAGTTTCTCATATAGAGTTATATAGTTAGATTTCATGAAGTTAAGCATATAGTTTCACACACAGTGTTGTCTCGTTAGTTTTGAAAAATTAAGCACATGGTTTCACACAGAGGGTTGTATCCTTAGTTTCGAAGAATATAAGCACTTACTTTCTAATAGAGTGTTATATGGTAAGTTCTCCTGAAGATAAGCACATAGTTTCACACACAGTGTTGTATCGTTAGTTTCATGGAAAATAACAACATAGTTTCTAATACATTGTTATATGGTAATTTCTCATGAAGGTAAGCACATAGTTTCACACAAAGTGGTGTATAATTACTTATGAAGAAGTTAAGCATGTGATTTCAAACACAGTGTTGTATCGTTAGTTTTGAAGAAGTTAAGCATGTACTTTCACACACAGTGTTGTATCTTTAGTTGCGAAGGAGATAATCACGTAGTTTCTAATACACTGTTATATGGTAAGTTCTCATGAAGTTAAGCACATAGTTTCACACACAGTGTTGTATCGCTAGTTTTGAAACAGATAAGCACATAGTTTCACACACAGTGTTGTATCATTAGTTTTGAAGAAGTTAAGCATGTGGTTTCACACACAGTGTTGTTTCGTTAGTTTTGAAGAAGTTAAGCATGTACTTTCACACACAGTGTTGTATTATTAGTTTTCATGAAGGTAAGTACGTAGTTTCTCACATAGAGTTATATAGTTAGATTTCATGAAGTTAAGCGCATAGTTTCAAACACAGTGTTGTATCGTTAGTTTTGAAGAAGTAAAGCATGTAGTATCACACACAATGTTGTTTCGTTAGTTTTGAAGAAGTTAAGCATGTACTTTCACACACAGTTTTGTGTCATTAGTTTTCATGAAGGTAAGTACGTTGTTTCTCATATAGAGTTATATAGTTAGATTTCATGAAGTTAAGCACATAATTTCACACACAGTGTTGTATCGTTAGTTTTGAAGAAGTTAAGCATGTAGTTTCACAAACAGTGTTGTATCGTTAGTTTTGAAGAAGTTAAGCATGTAGTTTCACACACAGTGTTGTTTCATTAGTTTTGAAGAAGTTAAGAATGTACTTTCACACACAGTGTTGTATCGTTAGTTTTCATGAAGGTAAGTACGTAGTTTCTCATATAGAGTTACATAGTTAGATTTCATGAAGTTAAGCACATAGTTTCACACACAGGGTTGTATCGATAATTTCAAGGAAGATAACCACGTAGTTTCTAATACAATGTTATATGGCAAGTTCTCATGAAGCTAAGCACATAATTTCACTCACAGTGTTGTCTCGTTAGTTTTGAAAAAGTAATGAATGTGGTTTCAGACACAGTGTTGTTTCGTTAGTTTTGAAGAAGCTAAGCATGTACTTTCACACACAGTGTTTTATCGTTAGTATCAAGGAAGTTAACCACGTAGTTTCTAATAGTGTGTTCTATGGTAAGTTCTCATGAAGTCAAGTACATAGTTTCACACACAATGTTGTATCGTTAGTTTCAAGGAAGTTAACCACGTAGTTTCTAATAGAGTGTTATATGGTAAGTTCTCATGAAGTTAAGCACATAGTTTCACACACAGTGTTGTCTCATTAATTTTGAAGAAGTTAAGCACATAGTTTCACACAGAGGGTTGTATCCTTAGTTTCGAAGAAGATAAGCACGTAGTGTCTAATTCACTGTTATATGGTAAGTTCTCATGAAGTTAAGCACATAGTTTCACACACAGTATTGTAGCGTTAGTTTTGAAGAAGTATGTGGTTTCACAAACAGTGTTGTTTCGTTAGTTTTGAAGAAGTTAAGCATGTACTTTCACACACAGTGTTGTATCGTTAGTTTTCATGAAGGTAAGTACGTAGTTTCTCACATAGAGTTATATAGTTAGATTTCATGAAGTTAAGCACTTAGTTTCACACACAGTGTTGTATCGTTAGTTTTGAAGAAGTAAAGCATGGAGTTTCACACACAGTGTTGTATCTTTAGTTTTGAAGATGTTAAGCATGTGGATTCACACACAGTGTTGTTTCATTAGTTTTGAAGAAGTTAAGCATGTACTTTCACACAGTGTTGTATTATTAGTTTTCATGAAGGTAAGTACGTAGTTTCTCATATAGAGTTATATAGTTAGATTTCATGAAGTGAAGCACATAGTTTCACTCACAGTGTTCTATCGTTAATTTCAAGGAAGATAACCACGTAGTTTCTAATACACTGTTATATGGTAAGTTCTCATGGAAGTGAAGGACATAGTTTAACACACAGTGTTTTCTCGTTAGTTTTGAAGAAGTGAAGCACATAGTTTCACACACTTTTGTATCGTTAGTATCAAGGAAGTTAACCACGTAGTTTCTAATAGTGTGTTCTATGGTAAGTTCTCATGAAGTCAAGTACATAGTTTCACACACAGTGTTGTATCGTTAGTTTTGAAGAAGTTAAGCACATAGTTTCACACAGAGTGTTGTATCCTTATTTTCGAAGAAGATAAGCACGTAGTTTCTAATACAGTGTTATATGGTAAGTTCTCATGAAGTTAAGCACATAGTTTCACACACAGTGTTGTAGCGATAGTTTTGAAGAAGTTAAGCATGTGGTTTCACACACAGTAGTTTCGTTAGTTTTGAAGAAGTTAAGCATGTACTTTCACACACAGTGTTGTATCGTTAGTTTTCATGAAGGTAAGTACGTAGTTTCTCACATAGAGTTATATAGTTAAAATTCATGAAGTTAAGCACATAGTTTCACACACAGTGTTGTATCGTTAGTTTTGAAGAAGTTAAGCATGTAGTTTCTTTTTTTTAAATTTTATTTTCCAGTTTAAATTTAGATAAGAATCAAGGTTGCTTCAAAAGTCAGTTCCAGGTTCCTCTCCCATTCCCTCCCTTCCTCCCGTGCCTTTCCCCCCCCCCCCCGGTATCCTCTCATTTCTCCAGGGAGGGTGAGGCCCTCCATGGGGGGTGTCCATAGTGTGTCATTTCATATAGGGCAGGGCCTAGACCCTTTCCCAAGTGTTCTGGGTGAGATTGCACCTCACATTGCTCTATTGGAGTCCAAAGACCGTGTGTATACTTGGGATGGGTACTGATCTGCTGCCCAAGGCTCAATAGGTTCCCTAGGCGTCTTCACTGACACCCAGATTCAGGGGGTCTTGATCAGTCCCATGCTGGCTTCCCGGGCTAATGCCTGGGATTCAAGAGTTAACCTTTGTCTGGTCAGCTGTTTCTGGGGGTTAAACCAGCCCAGTCTTGATCCCTTTGATCATCAGTCCTCCCTCTCTGTTACTGGCTTTCTTGAGTTCAGCTCAGTACTAAACCAAGTGAGTCTGCCTCTTCTTCGATCAGCCACTAAATAAAGTTTCTGTTTCCCAGACTCTCTGGCCATAGGATTGTAGGTTGGCACTCCCCTGATCTATGTCCAAAATCCATATATGAGAGAGTACATGCCATGTTTCTCTTTTTGTGACTGGGTTACCTCACTCAGGATGGTTTCTTCTAGTGTCATCCATTTGCCTGCGAATCTCATGATTCCATTATTTTTTTCTGCTGAATAGTACTCCATTGTGTAGATGTACCACATTTTCTCTATACACTCTTCAGGTGAGGGACATCTAGGTTGCTTCCACGTTCTGGCAATTACAAATAAAGCTGCTATGAACATAGTGGAACAGACCTCTTTGTTGTATGAATGGGCATCTTTTGGATATATGCCTAAGAGTGCAGTTGCTGGGTCTTGTGGTAGGTTTATTCCCATTCTGAGGAATCTCCACACTGATTTCCAAAGTGGCTGAACCAGTTGGCACTCCCACCAGCAATGGAGGAGTGTCCCCCTTTCACCACATCCTCTCCAGCATAAATTGTCATTGGTGTTTTTGATTTTAGCCATTCTGACAGGGGTGAGATGGTATCTGAGAGTTGTTTTGATTTGCATTTCCCGGATGGCTAAGGATGTTGAGCACTTTCTCAAGTGCCTCTCAGCCATTTTAGACTCCTCTATTGAAAACTCTCTATTTAGTTCTGCAGCCCACTTTTTAATAGGGTCCTTTGGTGTTTTGGAGACTTGCTTCTTGAGTTCTTTGTAAATTTTGGAGATCAACCCTCTGTCAGATGTGGGATTAGTGAATATTTTTTCCCATTCTGTGGGCTGCCTTTTGGTCTTGCTGACTGTGTCCTTTGCCTTACAGAAGCTTCTCAGTTTCAGTAGGTCCCATTTGTTAATTGTTGATCTTACTGCCTGTGCTACTGGTGTTATGTTCAGGAAGCTGTCTCCTGTACCAATTCGTTCAAGGGTACCACCCACTTTCTCTTCTAAGAGGTTCAGTGTGGCTGGGTTTATGTTGAGGTTTTTGATCCATTTGGACTTAAGTTTTGTGCATGGCGATAGACATGGATCGATCTGCATTCTTCTACATGCCAGTCTCCAACTATGCCAGCACCATTTGTTGAAGATGCTTTCTTTATTCCATTGTATATTTTTAGCTTCTTTGTCAAAGATCAGATGTTCGTACGTGTGTGGGTTAATACCCGGGTTTTCAATTCGATTCCATTGGTCTACCTGTCTATTTTTGTGCCAATACCAAGCTGTTTTCAGGACTATAGCTCTATAATAGAGCTTGAGGTCAGGGATGGTGATGCCTCCGGACGTTGCCTTGTTGAACAGGGTTGTTTTGGCTATCCTGGGTCTTTTGTTTTTCCATATAAAATTGATTATAGTTCTTTCAAGGTCTGTGAAGAACTGTGCTGGGATTTTAATGGGGATTGCATTGAATCTGTAGATTGCTTTTGGCAGGATTGCCATTTTTACTACATTGATCCTACCTATCCAAGAGCATGGGAGATCTTTCCATTTTCTGAGGGCTTCTTTAATTTCTTTCTTTAAAGATTCAAAGTTCTTACGATACAGGTCTTTCACTTGTTTGGTTAGCGTTACCCCAAGGTATTTTATGTTGTTTGTGGCAATTGTAAAGGGTGATGTTTCTCTGATTTCTCTTTCAGCCCTTTTATCATCTGTATATAGTAGGGCTACTGATTTTCTTGAGTTGATCTTGTAGCCTGCCACTTTGCTGAAGGTGTTAATCAGCTGTAAGAGTTCCCTGGTAGAGTTCTTTGGGTCATTGATGTAAACTATCATATCGTCTGCAAACAGTGAAAGTTTGACCTCTTCCTTCCGAATTTGTATCCCCTTGATCCCCCTTTGTTGTCGTATGGCAATAGCTAGGACTTCATGTACCATGTTGAAAAGGTATGGAGAGAGTGGACAGCCTTGTTTTGTTCCTGTTTTTAGCGGAATTGCATCGAGTTTCTGTCCATTTAGTTTGATGTTGGCTGTTGGTTTACTCTATATAGCTTTTATTATGTTTAAGTATGTCCCTGTTATCCCAGATCTCTCCAAGACCTTTATCATGAAGGGGTGTTGGATTTTGTCAAAGGCTTTTTCAGCATCTAGTGATTTTTGTTTTTCAGCCTGTTTATATGGTGGATTACGTTGATGGATTTTCATATGTTGAACCATCCCTGCATCCCTGGGATGAAACATACTTGATGGTGGTGAATGATTGTTTTGATGTGTTCTTGGACCCGATTTGCCAGTATTTTATTGAGTATTTTTGCATCAATGTTCATGAGGGATATTGGTCTGAAGTTCTCTTTCTTGGTTGTATCTTTGTGTGGTTTGGGGATCAAGGTTATTGAAGCCTCATAGAAAGAGTTTGGCAAAGACCCTTCTGCTTCTATTGTGTGGAACACTTTGAGAAGAATTGGTATAAGCTATTCTTTGAATTTGTGGTAGAATTCTGCACTGAGGCCATCTGGACCTGGACTTTTTTTGGTTGGGAGACTTTTGATGACAGCTTCTATTTCCATAGGGGTTATAGGTCTATTTAAATTGTTTATCTGTTCTTGATTTAGTTTTGGCAAATGATAGCTGTCCAGGAAGTCATCCATTTCCTTTAAATTTTCGAATTTTGTGGAGTACAGGTTTTCAAAGTATGACCTAATGATTCTCTGGATTTCCTCAGAGTCTGTTGTTATGTCCCCCTTTTCATTTCTAATTTTGTTAATTTGCGTGTTCACTCTCTGCTGTTTGGTAAGTTTGGACAAAGGTTTGTCTATCTTGTTGATTTTCTCAAAGAACCAACTTTTCGTTGCATTGATTCTTTTTATTGTTTTCCTGGTTTCTACTTTATTGATTTCAGCCCTCAATTTGATTATTTCCTGGCGTCTACTCCTCCTGGGGAAGTTTGCTTCTTTGTGTTCTAGAGCTTTTAGCTGGGATGTTAATTCTCTGGTATAACTGTTTTCCTGTTACTTCATGTGAGCACTTAGTGCTATGAACTTCCCCCGTAACACTGCTTTCAAAGTGTCCCATAGGTTTGTGTATGTTGTGTCTTCATTCTCATTGAATTCGAGGAAGTCTTTAATTTCTTTTTTTTATTTCCTCTTTGACCCAGGGATGGTGCAGTTGAGCATTATTCAATTTCCATGAGTTTGTAGGTTTTCTGCAATTTGTGTTGTTGTTGAATTCTAATTTTAAGGCATGGTGGTCTGATAAGATGCATGGAGTTATTCCAATTTTTTTGTAGCTGCTGAGGTTTGATATGTTGCCAAGTATGTGGTCGATTTTTGAGAAGGTTCCATGTGGTGGTGAGAAGAAGGTATATTCTTTTTTATGTGGATGAAATGTTCTACAGATATCTGTTAATCCCAGTTGGGTCATTACTTCTATTAGACCCTTTGCTTCTTTGTTGAGTTTCTGTCTGGTATTCTTGTCTAGTGGTGAGAGTGGTGTGTTGAAATCTCCCACTATAACTGTGTGGGGCTTTAGATGAGATTTAAGTTCTAATAATGTTTCTTTAACGAATGTGGATGCCTTTGTATTGGGGGCATAGATGTTCAGGATAGACACTTCATCTTGGTGGGTTTCACCTGTGATGAGTATGTAATGACTTCCTTCATCTCTTTTGATTGATTTTATTTTAAAGTCTAGTTTGTTAGATATTAGGATAGCTACCCCTGCTTGTTTCTTGGGTCCATTTGATTGAAAAATTTTTTCCCAACCTTTAACTCTCCAGTAATGTCTGTCTTTGAGGGTGAGGTGTGTTTCTTGTATGCAGCAGAAGGAAGGGTTCTGTCTTCGAATCCATTCTGCTAGTCTGTGTCTTTTTATGGGTGAGTTAAGGCCATTAATATTGAGGGATATTAATGACCATTGATTGCTCATCCTTCTTCGATTTGCGATGGTTGTTGTTGGTGGAATTATGGGTGGAATTTCACCCCTTTGTTCTTTTGGCTGTTGGTAGAGAGGTATTCTCTAATGCTTATGTTTTTCTGGTTGTAGTTAGCTTCCTTGGGTTGGAGTTTTCCTTCCAAAATTTTCTGTAGGGCTGGGTTAGTGGACACATATTGGTTGAATCTAGTTTTGTCATGGAATATCTTGTTTTCTCCGTCTATAGTGACTGAGAGCTTTGCCGGGTATAGTAGTCTGGGCTGGCATCCATGGTCTCTTAGTGTAGGTAGAATATCTATCCAGGACCTTCTGGCTTTCAGAGTTTCCATGGAGAAATCAGGTGTAATTCTGATAGGTCTGCCTTTATATGTTACTTGACCTTTTTCCTTAGCTGCTCTTAATATTCTTTCTTTATTCTGTATGTTTGGGGTCTTGATTATTATGTGGCGAGGGGATTTTTTTTTGGTCCACTCTATTTGGTGTTCTGTAGGCTTCTTGTACCTTCATTGGCATGTCTTTCTTAAGGTTGGGAAAGTTTTCTTCTATGATTTTGTTGAATATGCCTTCTGCCCCTTTGAGGTGGATTTCTTCTCCTTCTTCTATACCTATTATTCTTAGGTTTGGACTTTTCATGGTGTCCCATAATTCCTGGATGTTTTGTGTTAAGGATTTGTTGGATTTAAGGTTTTCTTTGGTTGATAAATCCATTTCTCCTAATGTATCTTCAACACTTGAGATTCTCTTTTCCATCTCTTCTATTCTGTTGGTAATGCTTGTATTGGTAGTGCCTGACTGTTTGTCCAGCTTTTCTATTTTCTGCCTTTCTTCAGATTGTGTTTTTTTTTTAGTGTCTCTATTTCAGTTTTCAACCCTTGCAGCGTTTGCATTGCTTCTTGCAATTTTCTGTTTATCTGTTCGTCCGTTTGTTGCCTTTTATGAATTTTTTGGTTTGTTCTTTCTTCCATTTCTTGCATTTTTTGGTTTGCTTTTTGTTCCATTTCTTGGATTTTGTGCTTTGTTTCTTCTTCCATTTCCTGCCTTTTTTGGTTTGTTTCTTCCTCCATTTTTTTCATTTTTTGCTTTGTTTTTTCTACCATTTCTTGCATTTTTTGCTTTGTTTCTTCTTTCATTTCCTGCCTTTTTTGGTATGTTTCTTCTTCTAATTTTTGCATTTTTTGCTTTGCTTTTTCTTCCATTTCTTGCATTTCTTGGTTTGTTTTTTCTTCCATTTATTTGAGGGATTTTCCAATATCCTCTTTTAGGGCCTCTATCATTTTCATGAAAGTGCTTTTAAGGTCGTTCTCTTCTGCTTCCTTCGCGTTGGAATATTGGGGTCTTGCTGGTGTGGAGTCTGTAGAATCTGGCGGTGTCATATTTGTTTTTCTGTTGCTGACTGTGTTTTTCTATTGTCTCTTTCCCATCTCTTCTTCTAGTGGGTGCAGAAAGAGCCCCTTCCTGGTCTGGGGACCAGAGTTCCCTTTTGGTGGGTGCTAGTAAGTCCAGTAATCTGGTGGTTCTTCTATACCTTGTCCAAATGCTGGTCCGTGGGTAGAGAAGAAGACCAGGAATCTGGGGCACTTAGCCTCCTACCTGGTCCCCTGGACCCTATGCTGGGTGCTGTTGTACCTGATCCGGAACAGCTACTCCCCTGGTCTCCCTGGCTCCTGTAGTTTCCTGGTCTCTTTGGTGGGAGAGAAGATCTGGAGTCTGGGGTGCTTGGCTCCCGCTGGGATTGGGAGCTCTGTGCAGTTCCCAGGCGATCTGCAGGCTCTGGAACACAGGCCGGGAAGCTGGCCTGTTTCCCTGATGCTCCCGCCGGGATTGGGAGCTCTGTGCAGTTCCCAGGCGATCTGCAGGCTCTGGAACACAGGCCAGGAAGCTGGCCTGTTTCCCTGATGCTCCCGCCGGGATTGGGAGCTCTGTGCAGTTCCCAGGCGATCTGCAGGCTCTGGAACACAGGCCGGGAAGCTGGCCTGTTTACCTGATGCTCCTGCTGGGATTGGGAGCTCTGTGCAGTTCCCAGGCGATCTGCAGGCTCTGGAACACAGGCCGGGAAGCTGGCCTGTTTACCTGATGCTCCTGCCGGGATTGGGAGCTCTGTGCAGTTCCCAGGCGATCTGCAGGCACTGGAACACAGGCCGGGAAGCCGGCCTGTTTACCTGATGATGCCAGAGGGACAGCTACTTCCCTGTGCTCCCAGCCTTCTCTAGTTTCCTGGACTTGTTGGTGGGAGAGAAGATCTGGAGTCTGTGGTGCTTGGCTCCCGCCGGGATTGGGAGCTCTGTGCAGTTCCCAGGCGATCTGCAGGCTCTGGAACACAGGCCGGGAAGCTGGCCTGTTTACCTGATGCTCCCGCCGGGATTGGGAGCTCTGTGCAGTTCCCAGGCGATGTGCAGGCTCTGGAACACAGGCCGGGAGGCCGGCCTGTTTACCTGATGCTGCCTGAGGGACAGCTACTTCCCTGTACTCCCAGCCTCCTCTCGTTTCCTGGAATCGTGGGTGGGAGAGAAGATCTGGAGTCTGGGGTGCTTGGCTCCCGAGTTTCACAGTTTTGTATCGTTAGTTTTCATGAAGTTAAGCATGTAGTTACACAGTGTTGTATTGTTAGTTTTCATGAAGTTAAGCACGTAGGTATTCACACAGTGTTGTATCATTAATATCCATGAAGGTAAGCAGGTAGATTCTCACACAATGTTGTATCATTCGTTTTCATTAGAGTAAGCAGGTAGATTCTCACACAATGTTGTATCGTTACTTTTCATGAAATTAAGCGCAAAGTTTCACGAACAATGTTGAATCGTTAGTTTTCATGAAGTTAAGCATGTAGATACTCACACAGTGTTGTATTGTTAGTTTTCATGAAATTATGTACATAGTTTCACAAACAGTGTTGTATCGTTAGTTTTCTTGAAGTTAAGCATGTAGTTTCAAAACAGTGTTGTATCGTTCGTTTTCATGGAGTTAAGCAGGTACTTTCACAGTTGTATGGTTAGTTTTCAAGAAGTTAAGCATGTAGTTTCTCACAGTGTTGTATTGTTTTTTTCATGAAATTAAGCACACAGTTTCACAGTGTTGTATCGTTATTATTCATGAAGTTAAGCACTTAGTGTCCCAAACAGTCTTGTATTGTTAGTTTTCATGAAGTAAGCATGTAGTTTCTCACACAGTGTTGCATCATTAGTTTTCGTGAAGTTAAGCATGGTGTTTCTCACACAATGTTGTATCGTTAGTTTTCATGCAGTTAAGCTTATAGTTTCTCACAAAGTGTTGTCTCCTGAGTTACCATTAAGTTAAGTGGGCAGTTTCACAAACAATGTTGTATCGTTATTTTTCATGAAGATAAGCATGGAGATTCCCAAAAAGTTTGGTATCGTTAGTTTTCATCAAGTTAAACATATAGTTTTTCACACAGTGTTGGATCATTAGTTTTCATGAAAGTAAGCAGGTAGTTTCAAAACAGTGTTGTTTCGTTAGTTTTCAAGAAGTTAAGCATGTAGTTACTCACACAGTGTTGTATTGTTAGTTTTCATGAAAGAAAGCACACAATTTCAAAAACAGTGTAGTATCATTAGTATTCCTAAGGTTAAGCACTGAGATTCACAAACAGTGTTATATCCTTAGTTTTCATGAAGTTAAGCATGGCGGTTCACAAACAGTGTTACATCGTTAGTTTTCATGGAGTTAAGTAAGCAGATTCTCAAACAGTGTAGTATCGTTAGTTTTAATGAAGTTAAGCTTGTAGTTTCTCACACAGTATTGTATCATTAGTTTTCATGATGTTAAGCACATATTTGCACAAACAATGTTGTATCATTAGTTTTCATGAACATAAGCATGTAAAGTCTCAAACAGTTTGTTATAGTTAGTTTTCATCAAGGTAACCATGTGGTTTCTCACACAGTGTTGGATCATTAGTTTTCATGAACGTAAGCACGTAGTTTCACAAAGAATGTTGTATCGCTATTTTTCTTGAAGTTAAGCATATAGTTACTCACACAGTGTTGTATTGTCAGTTTTCATGAAAGAAAGAACACAGATCACAAACAGTGTTGTATCGTTAGTATTCATGATGTTAAGCATTAGATTCACAAACAGTGTTGTATCCTTAGTTTTCATCAAGTTAAGCATGGAGTTTCTCACACAGTGTTGTATCGTTAGTTTTCATGAAGTTAAGCTTCTAGTTTCTCACAAAGTGTTGTATCGTGAGTTTTCATTAAGAGGGCAGTTTCACAAACAATGTTGTATCGTTATTTTTCATGAAGATAAGCATGGAGGTTCACAAACAGTTTGGTATCGTTAGTTTTAATCAAGTTAAACATATACATTTTCACACAGTGTTGGATCGTTAGTTTTCATGAAATTAAGCACGTAGTTTCAAAACAGTGTTATTTCGTTAGTTTTCAAGAAGTTAAGCATGTAGTTACTCACACAGTGTTGGATCATTAGTTTTCATGAAAGTAAGCACGTAGTTTCACAAAGAATGTTGTATCGCTATTTTTCTTGAAGTTAAGCATATAGTTACTCACACAGTGTTGTATTGTCAGTTTTCATGAAAGAAAGCACACAGGTCACAAACAGTGTTGTATCGTTAGTATTCATGATGTTAAGCATTAGATTCACAAACAGTGTTGTATCCTTAGTTTTCATCAAGTTAAGCATGGAGTTTCTCACACAGGGTTGTATCGTTTGTTTTCATGAAGTTTACCACGTAGGTTCACAAGCAGTGTTGCATCATTAGTTTTCATATAGTTAATCAATCAAATTCTCACACAGTGTTGTATCGTTAGTTTTCATGAAGTTAAGCTTGTAGTCTCTCACACAGTGTTGTATCGGTAGTTATCATGAATTTAAGCTTGCAGTTTCTCACACAGTATTGTATCGTTTGTTTTGAAGTAGTTACTGAAGAAGAGTTTCCCACAGTTTTGTATCGTTATTTTTTATGAAGTTAAGCAAGTAGATTCACAAACAGTGTTGTATCCTTAGTTTTCATGTAGGTAAGCAAGCATATTCTCACACAGTGTTGTATAGTCAGTTTTCATGATGTTAAGCAAGTAGTGGTGTATCGTTTATTTTCATGAAATTATGCATGTAGTTTCTCACACAGTTTTGTATCCTTAGTTTTTATGAAGTTAAGTACGTAGTTTCACAAACAATGTTGTATCATTAGTTTTCATGAAGAGAAGCATGCAGTTTCCCAAACAGTTTTGTATAGTTTGTTTTCATCAAGTTAAGCATGTAGTTTCTCATACAGTGTTTTATCATTAGTTTTCATGAAAGTAAGCACGTAGTTTCAAAACAGAGTTGTTTCGTTAGTATTCAAGAAATTAAGCATGTAGTTACTCACACAGTCTTGTATTGTTAGTTTTCATGAAAGTAAGTACACAGTTTCACAAACAGTGTTGTATCGTTAGCATTCATGAAGTTAACCAAGTTGTTTCACAAACAGTGTTGTATCGTTAATTTTCATGAAGTTAAGATTGTAGTTCCTCACACAGTGTTGTATCGTGAGTATTCATGAAGTTAAGTGCGTAGTTTCATAAAAAATGTTGTATCCTTACTTTTCATGAAGATAATCATGTAGATTCTCAAACAGTTTGGTTGTTAGTTTTCATCAAGTTAAGCATGTAGTTTCTCACAGAGTGTTATATCGATAGTTTTCATGAAGTTAAGCTCGTAGTTTCTCACACAGTGTTGTATCGTTTGTTTTGAAGTAGTTACTCAAGAAGAGTTTCCCACAGTTTTGTATCGTTATTTTTTATGAAGCTAAGCGAGTAGTTTCACAAAAAGTGTTGTATCGTTAGTTTTCATGGAGTTCAGCTAGAAGATTCTCACACAGTGTTGTATCGTTAGTTTTCTTGATGTTAATCAAGTAGTTTCACAACCAGTGTTGTATCGTTTATTTTCATGAAATTAATCATGTAGTTTCTGACACAGTGTTGTATCGTTAGCTTTAATGAAGGTAAGCACGTAGTTTCACAAACAATGTTGTATCGTTAGTTTTTATAAAGATAATCACGTAGATTCTCAAAGAGATTGGTTATTAGTTTTCATGAAGTTAAGGTAGTAGTTTCTCACACAGTGTTGAATTGTTAGTTTTCATGAAGGTAAACAAGTAGTTTCACAAACAGTGTTGTATCCTTAGTTTTCATGAAGTTAAGCATGGAGTTTCTCACACAGTATTGTATCGTAAGTTTTCATGAAGTTAAGCACATAGGTTCACAAACAGTGTTTTATCTTTAGTTTTCATGGAGTTATGCTTGTAGTTTCTCACATAGTGTTGTATCGTTAGTTTTCATGATGTTAAGCACGTAGTTTCACAAACAATGTTGTTTCATTAGTTTTCATGAAGATAAGCATGTAGATTCTCACACAGTGTTGTATCGATAGTTTACATGAAGTTAAGCTTGTAGTTTCTCACACAGTGTTGTATCATTTGTTTTGAAGTAGTTACTCAAGAAGAGTTTCCCACAGATTTGTATCGTTTGATTTCATGAAGTTAAGCAAGTAGTTTCACAAAAAGTGTTGTATCTTTAGTTTTCATGGAGTTAAGCAAGCAGATTCTCACACAGTGTTGTGTCATTAGGTATCATGATGTTAGGCTTGTAGTGTCTCACACAGTGGTGTATCATGAGTTTTCATGAAGTTAAGCGCGCAATTTTCAAAAAATAGTGTATCGTTAGTTTTCATGAAGTTAAGCATGTAGATATTCAAACAGTGTTGTATCGTTAGTTTTCATGAGTTTAACTGCGTAGTTTCACAAACAATGTTGTATCCTTAGTTTAAATGAAGATAAGCTTGTAGATTCTCAAACAGTTTGGTATCATTAGTTTTCATCAAGTTAAACATGTAGTTTCTCACAGTGTTGTATCGTTAGTTTTCATGAGGTTAAGAGCATATTTCACAAACAATGTTTTACCGTTAGTTTTCATGGAGTAAAGCAAGCAGATTCTCACACAGTGTTGTATCTTTAGTTTTCATGAAGATAAGCATGTAGATTCTCAAACAGGTTGGTATCATTAGTTTTCATCAAGTTATGGATGTAGTTTCTCACACAGTGTTGTATCGTTAGTTTTCATGGCGTTAAGCACGTAGTTTCACAAATAAAGTTGTATCGTTAGTTTTCATGAGGATATGCATGTAGATTCTCAAAGAGTTTGGTATAGTTAGTTTTCATCATGTTAGGCATGTAGTTTCTCACACAGTTTCGGATCGTTAGTTTTCATGAAAGTAAGCGGGTAGTTTCACAACAGTGTTGTTTCGTTAGTTTTCAAGAAGTTAATCATGTAGTTACTCACGCAGTGTTGTATTGTTAGTTTTCATGAAGATAAGCATGTAGATTTTCAAACAGTTTGGTATCGTTAGTTTTCAGGAAGTTAAGTACATAGGTTCACAAACAGTATTGTATCGTTAGTTTTCATGAGGTTAAGTGCATAGTTTCACGAAAAATGTTGAACCATTAGTTTTCATGGAGTTAAGCAAGCAGATTCTCACAAAGTATTGTATCATTAGTTTTCATGAAGATAAGCATGTAGATTTTCCCACAGTTTGGTATCGTTAGTTTTCATAAAGGTAAGCAAGTACGTTCACAAACAGTGTTGTATCATTAGTTTTCATGGAGTTAACAACGTAGTTTCACAAACAGTATTGTATCGTAATTTTTCATGAGGTTAAGCGCGTAGTTTTTCAAAAATGTTGTACCGTTAGTTTTCATGGAGTTAAGCAAGCAGATTCTCACAAAGTGATGTATCGTTAGTTTTCATGAAGACAAGCATGTAGATTTTCAAACAGTTTGGTATCGTTAGTTTTCATGAAGTTAAGCACCTAGGTGCACAAACAGTGTTGTATCGTTAGTTTTCATGGAGTTAATCAAGCAGGTTCTCACACAGTGTTGTATCGTTAGTTATCATAGAGTTAAGCAAGCAGATTCTCACACAGTATTGTGTCATTAGTTTTCATGAAGTTAAGCGAGTAGTTTGTCACACAGTGTTGTATCGTTTGTTTTGAAGTAGTTACTCAAGAAGAGTTTCCCACAGTTCTGTATCGTTATTTTTTATGAAGTTAAGCGAGTAGTTTCACAAAAAGTGTTGTATCGTTAATTTTCATGAAATTAAGCTTGTATTTCCTCACACAGTGTTGTATCGTGAGTATTCATGAAGTTAAGCGCATAGTTTCACAAACAATGTTGTATCGTTAGTTTTCATGAAGATAATGATGTAGATTCTCAAACAGTTTGGTTGTTAGTTTTCATCAAGTTAAGCATGTAGTTTCTAACAGAGTGTTGTATCGATAGTTTTCATGAAGTAAAGGTAGTAGTTTCTCACACAGTGTTGTATTGTTAGTTTTCATGAAGGTAAACAAGTAGTTTCACAAACAGTGTTGTATCCTTAGTTTTCATGAAGTTAAGCATGTAGTTTCTCACAGAGTGTTGTACCGATAGTTTTCATGAAGTTAAGGTAGTAGTTTCTCACACAGTGTTGTATTGTTAGTTTTCATGAAGGTAAACAATTAGTTTCACAAACTGTGTTGTATCGTTAGTTTTCATGAAGTTAAGCATGGAGTTTCACAAACAGTGTTGTATTGTTAGTTTTCATGAAGGTAAGCACGAAGATTCTCACACGATGTTGTATCGTTAGTTTCATGAAAGTAAGCAGATAGATTCTCACCCAGTGTTGTATCCTTAGTTTTCGTGAAGTTAAGCACAAAGTTTTACGAAAAATGTTGTGTCGTTAGTTTTCATGAAGCTAAGCATGTAGCTACTCACACAGTGTTGTATTGTTAGTTTTCTTGAAATTAAGCACTTGTTTCCCAAACAGTGTTGTATTGTTAGTTTTCATGGAGTAAAACACGTAGTTTCACAAACAGTTTTGTATCGTTAGATTTCATGAAGTTAAGCACGTAGTTTTCTCACACAGTGTTGTATCATTAGTTTTCATGAGAGTTAAGCATGCAGATTCTCACACAGTGTTGTATCGTTAGTTTTCATTGAAGTTAAGCATGTAGTATTCTCACACAGTGTTGTATCGTTAGTTTTCATGAAGTTAAGCATGGTGGTATCTCACACAGATGTTGTATCGTTAGTTTTCAAGAAGGTAAGCAAGTAGTTTCTCAAACAGTGTTGTATCGTTAGTTTTCATGAAGTTAAGAAGATAGTTTCACAAACAGTGTTGTATCGTTAGTTTTCATGAAGTTAAGCAAGTAGATTCTCACACAGTGTTGTATTGTTAGTTTTCATGATGGTAAGCACGTAGTTTCACAAACAGTGTTGTATCGTTAGTTTTCATGAAGGTAAGCATGTAGTTTCTCACACAATGTTGTATCGTTAGTTTTCATGAAGTTAAGCAGGTAGATTCACAAACAGTGTTGTATCGTTAGTTTTCATGAAGTTAAGCACAGTAGTTTCTCACACAATGTTGTATCATTAGTTTTCATGAAGTTAAGCATGTAGCTATTCACACAGTGTTGTATTGTTAGTTTTCATGAACTCAGTATAGTTTCCCAAACATTGTTGTATCGTTAGTTTTCATGGAGTTAAGCACGTAGTTTCACAAACAGTTTTGTATCGTTAGTTTTCATGAAGTTAAGCAGGAATTTTCTCACACAGTGTTGTATTATTAATATTCATGAAGGTAAGCACGTAGATTCTCACACAATGTTGTATCGTTAGTTTTCATGAAGTTAAGCATGTAGATTCTCACACAGTGTTGTATCGTTAGTATTTCATGAAGTTAAGCATGTAGTTTCTCACACAGTGTTGTATCATTAGTTTTCATGAAAGTTAAGCACGTAGTTTCACAAACAGTGTTGTATCGTTAGTTTTCATGAAGTTAAGCTTGTAGTTTCTCACACAGTGTTGTATCGTTAGTTTTCATGAAAGTAAGCACGTAGTTTCACAAACAGTATTGTTATCGTTAGTTTTCATGAAGTTAAGCAAGTAGATTCTCAAACAGATTTTTACCTGTTAGTTTTCATGAAGTTAAGCACGTGGTTTCTCACACAGTGTTGTATCGTTAGTTATGAAGTAGTTACCCAAGAAGATTTTCACACAGTTTTGTGTCGTTAGTTTTCATGAGGTTAAGCAAGTAGTTTCACAGTGTTGTATCGTTAGTTTTCATGGAGTTAACCAAGCAGATTCTCACACAGTGTTTTATCATTAGTTTCATGAAGTTAAGCTTGTAGTTTCTCACACAGAGTTGTATCGTGAGTTTTCATGAAGTTCAGTGTGTAGATTCACGAACAATGCTGTATCGTTAGTTTTCATGAAGATAAGCAAGTAGATTCTCAAACAGTTTGGTATCGTTAGTTTTCATGAAGTTCAGCAAGTAGTTTCTCACACAGTGTTGTATCGTTAGTTTTCATGAAGTTAAGCTTGTAGTTTCTCGCACTGGTTTGTATCGTTAATTTTCATGAAGTTATGCGGGTAGTTTACAAACAAGGTTGTATGGTTAGTTTTCATGAAGTTAAGCAATAGATTCTCAAACAGTATGGTGTCGGTAGTTTTCATGAGTTTAAGCACGTAGTTTCTCACACAGTGTTGTATTGTTTGTTTTGAAGCAGCTACTCAAGAGGCTTCTGACACAGTTTTGTAGCGTTTGTTTTCATGAAGTTAAGCACGTGTTAATTTTCATGAAGTTAAGCACTAAGATTCTCACATAATGTTGTATCATTAGTTTTCATGAAAATAAGTAGGTAGTTTCACAAACAGTATTGTATCGTTAGTTTTCATGAAGTTAAGCAAGTAGATTCTCAAACAGTTTTTTACCGTTAGGTTTCATGAAGTTAACCACGTAGTTTCTCACACAGTGTTGTATTGTTGTTTTGAAGTAGTTACTCAAGAATATTTTCCTACAGTTTTGTATCGTTAGTTTTCATGAAGTTAAGAAAGTAGTTTCTAACACAGTGATGTATCGTGAGTTTTCATGAAGTTAAGTGCTTAGTTTCAGAAACATTATTGTATCCTTAGTTTTCATGAAGAAAAGCTTGTAGATTCTCTAACAGTGTTGTATTGCTAGTTTAATGAAGTTAAGCGCGTAGTTTCACAAACCATGCTGTATCGTTAGTTTTCATGAAGATAAGCATGTAGATCCATCAAACAGTTTGGAATCGTTAGTTTTCATCAAGTTAAGCATGTACTTTCTCACACAGTGTTGTATCGTTAGTTTTCATGAGGTTAAGCACGTGCTTTCACAAACAATGTTTTACCTTTAGTATTCATGGAGTTAAGCAAGCAGATTCTCACTCAGTGTTGTATCGTTAGTTTTCATGAAGTGAAGCTTGTAGTTCCTCACATAGAGTTGTATCATGAGTTTTCATGAAGTTCAGCGTGTAGTTTCACAAACAATGTTGTATCGCTAGTTTTCATGAAGATATCATGTAGTTTTTCACAGAGTGTAGTATCGATAGTTTTCATGAAGCTAACCTTGTATTTTCTCACACAGTGTTGTATTGTTAGTTTCATGAGGGTAAGCAAGTACTTTCACAAACAGTGTTGTATCCTTAGTTGTCATGAAGTTAAGCATGGAGTTTCTCTCACAGTGTTGTATGGTTAGTTGTTTGAAGTTAAGCATGGAGTTTCTCTCACAGTGTTGTATGGTTAGTTTTCATGAAGTTAAGCACGAAGGTACACTAACAGGGTTGTATCATTAGTTTTCATGAAGTTAAGCAAGCAGATTCTCACACAGTGTTGTATCATCAGTTTTCATGAAGTTAAGCTTGTAGTTTCTCACACAGTGTTGTATCGTTTGTTTTAAAGTAGTTATTCAGGAAGATTTCCCACAGTTATGTATCGTTAGTTTTCATGAAGTTAAGCAAGTAGTTTCAAAAGCATTGTTGTATCGATAGTTTTCATGAGGTTAAGCGCCTAGTTTCACACACAATGTTTTACCATTATTTTTCATAGAGTTAAGCAAGCAGATTCTCACACAGTGTTGTATCGTTAGTTTTCATGAAGTTAAGCTTGTAGTTTCTCACACAGTGTTGTATCGCTAGTTTCCATGATGTTATGCACTTAGTTTCACAATGTTGTATAGTTCGTTTTCATAAAGATAAGCTTGTAGATTCTCTAACAGTGTTGTATCGCTAGTTTAATGAAGTAAAGCGCGTAGTTTCACAAACCATGTTGTATCATTAGTTTTAATGTAGATAAGCATGTAGATTCTCAAACAGTTTGGAATCGTTTGTTTTCATGAAGTTAATCTTATAGTTTCTCGCACATTGTTATATCGTTAGTTTCATGATGTTTGCACGTAGTTTCACAATGTTGTATCATTAATTTTCATGAAAATAAGCATGTAAATACTCAA